>NW_026590859.1:1929395-1947244 GCF_907164565.1 Psammomys obesus | reverse complement strand
CCTTCCTTCCTTCCTTCCTTCCTTCCTTCCTTCCTTCCTTCCTTCCTCTTTCTTTCCTTCTTTCCTTTCTGTTTTGTTTTTCAAGGCAGGGTTGTTTTTCTTTTTCTCTGTGTAGCCTTGGCTGACCTGGACTCACTTTGTAGACCAGGCTGGCTTTGAACTCGCAAGGACCTGCCTGCCTCTGCCTCCCAGAGTTCTGGGATTATAGCATGTGCCACTGTGCCCAGCTAGAATGGAAGTTTCTTAAGAAACTATTACTTTTGCATGTTGGTATACCTCAGTGCATATGTCTAGTATACCTGAGTCTTATGCAGGGCCTTGATGAATATGAACCATCTCTAGTGAGACAGATCTAAGTGACATGTTCACATATATTACATAGAATGTGTTAAAAAAAACAAAACAAAACTGTCCTACTGGCATGGTGTGCACGCCTTTAATCCCAGCATTTGGGAGGCAGAGGAAGGCAGATCTCTGTCAATTCAAGGCTAGCCTGGTCTACAGAGTGAGTTCCAGGACATTCTGGAACAAGAGCAGGGCTGAAACAGAAACCCTGCCTCAAAACAAAAAGAAAGAAGGGAAGGAAGGAAGAAAAGAACTATCTTAGAAAGACTAATACTTTTGAAAAACAGGCACTTCTGAGGCCTGCGGCAATGCTGTTCATGCATGAGGACATGAGTTTAGGTCGTCAGCATCCATGTAAAAATCTGGGCACGCCGACCTGTTTCCCCAATGCCCTCAGTTCTGGGGGCCATGAAAGGAAGATCCCTGGGGCTTGCTGGCTAGCCAGCCTAGCTGGAAAACAGCAACTTGTCCTTTCGTAAGTGCAGACGGGGGACAGTGCAGAAGATACTCTACCCCACAGCTCCCCTGCCTCATTGCATCTTGTACAGGCAACTGTGCACTCGCACACACATGCACACAGCAATTCTTGTAGAAATGTAAGTGAAGAAAAGGTGAAAGGAAACAAGAATAGATGCTAATATATACCTTGGGAAAGAGACAAACCGTATAACTTGTGGAGAATAGCTTGCAGGAAGAGGGCTGGAGAATGCCCAGAAACAGGACACACTGGAGCCTGCCCACGAGCCCTCCTTCCGTGCCTTTTGTGGCAGGAGCACCAGAAACCACCTGTGTATGGGTAACGCTGAGGAGGAAACTTACCCTGCAGCTGCTCTACTCTGCTCAGCAAGGCCTGTTTCTCCTCCTCTGACTTCCTCAGCTGATCTGAAAGTGAAAGAATGCAAGCGAAATAGAAGGACACTGGATGGAAGTGAGAGCCCATCCTCTGTGTGGCCTGTGAGCATCTTTCCACTGGAGAGGCCAGCACTCACAGGCTACCTCACAGTGTTGTGGACGCACACTGGTGGGTCCTTTCAGCTCCCTCAGGCACAGCGAGGAGGCCTTCACTCTGCCAGTGCTGTACTGACATTTCCCTTTCAGATTAGGAACAAGGCCTTCGCATGTGACTAATTCGGGAGCAGCTGTGGCCTGGCCCACAGGGACCCTGGAGAGGCGAGCATTCAGTGTTCACTACTGAAGCACCACTGATATTCATTTTGGTTGATTGACACTTTCCCTCAAGGAAAAATGAAGTCCTAAAGCCAACCCCAAATGAAGACAGTGCCTCCCCACAGTCTCCCACCTCTGAGCCCACTCAGTTGTGGCTCTCATGACCCTGTGAAGTCCCAGAAGACAGTACCTTGCAGCCCCTGGGTGGCAGAGCTCTGCTGCTCTCTGTCTCCTTGCAGGTGCTTGATTTTGGCCTGCAGCTCCCGCTGCTCATTTTTCAAAAGCTGCAGAGCTTGGTTCATCTGTGAGTCTCTGCTATGTGCTCCCTGGAAGACAAGGAGAAGCCACGAAGGAGCAGGCCAGTGTGGACAGAGATGGAGCAGGTGCCATGGAGCAGAAAAGGGCAGAACTCGCAGGTGGGTGTCAGGGCTGTGGAAGCTCTTCCCTCCCGTGTCCCCCAGCCCCACACGTTGGTAGCTGTACATTTGACTTGACGTTTACAGGGACACGTCCCCTGACCTTGAAAAAGTCAAAACTTTTTCACAGGTTTCATGTCCCTTTACTTTTTCCCAGCACTCAGGAAGGCAGAGGCAGGAGGATCTCTGAAGTTTGAGGGAGATGGGTAGTTAAGGCTATTTCCACAAAGAACTAAGATTTAAATGCCTCAAAGCACTCTCCTAAGAATTTCCTTATGCATCCTGGGAAGAAGAAAGTAAAGGCTGAGATGCAGCTCTCGTGCGGCTGGTGAGATTTGTGTCTCCAAAAGTCTCAGGCCTTCCTTCGTCAAGTGTGTTTTTCTCTGACCCCTGCTCAGGGGAAATCGTAAAGACCCATCCGCTGTCAGGGAAGCTCCTCCCAGTTGCAGAGGAAGTGAAGTGGGAGATGAACGTGTTACTGGAAACTTTGGGGCCTCACCTGCGGCGCCAT
Source organism: Psammomys obesus (assembly GCF_907164565.1). Lineage (NCBI taxonomy): Eukaryota > Metazoa > Chordata > Mammalia > Rodentia > Muridae > Psammomys > Psammomys obesus. The sequence goes on along the minus strand of NW_026590859.1, from coordinate 1,944,805 downwards.
GTGTGACTGGGGGATGGGCTCTCCTCTCTGAGTTCTTAGATTTGTTAATAAAAGAATTTAAGTACACATCAAGGAAACTTCTCTTTGTAACAGGTGGAGGCCACCACAGAAAACCACTGCCAATCAAAATGCAGAGTTGTGGAGCCCAGTCTCAATGAATAAATCTACAAAACAACTCCATAGTTAAGGCTCAGGGAGCACTGAGAAGAGGGAGTGGAAAGAGTGTAAGAGCCAGAGGGTCAGGGTGTGAGATTGTCTCCTAGCACCATCAGAAGCGACAGCCATAGAGTCTCACCAAAGTGAATGCCCAAATGTGTGTTGAACAAGGATGACACCAGAGAACATGCCCTACACAAAGAACTACAGCAAGCGAGGAAGGCTGGCTGGGGGCAGGAGTGTGGTCTTGCCCAGGGAAGAACCGACTGGCTGTCCAGTGTCAAATGGTCAGCCCTGGAAAATACATACAAGCAATATATGGACTCAACAGGTTATGTTTAGGAATATATATATACACACACACAAACACACACATACATATGTATATGCATGTACATATATGCAAGCAGTAACTGAAAAAGAGGTGATGAATTTGAAGGAGAGTGGGGAGGGTTATATGAGAGAGTCTGGAGGGAGAAAAAGAAACTATCTAAAATCTTAAGAAAAATATTTAAGAAAAATTGTTAAGATTAAAAAAATGTAAAAGCTGGGTGTGGTGGCACACCCCTGCAATCCCAGCACTCGGAGGCAGAGGCAGGCAGAGCTCTGCATTCGAGGCCAGCCTGGTCTACAAAATGAGTTCAAGACAGCCAAGGCTACATGGGGAAACAAATCCTGTCTCAAAAACAAAAACAAAACAAAACAAAAGCCGGGCATGGTGATGCACACCTGTAACCCCAGCACTTGGGAGGTGGAGCTCTGTGAGTTGGAGACCAGCCTGGTCTACAAAGTGAGTCCAAGACAGCCAGGGCTACACAGAGAAACAAACAAGCAAAGAAAAAAAAAATTAAGAACAGATTCTGAAGAAAACTTTTTCTTAGTTAAAGAATAACATCAGTGAGAAAACAAAATGAGAATACTGTAAATCTCAGCAGCTGCCTAGAGGACAAAGATGGAGAGGAAGAAAAGGAAGCCTTGCCTTTTGACTTAGGGATGGATGTTTGGCGGTTTGGCAAGCAGCCAAATGGCAAAGGGGACAGAGAGAATAACTTCCAGGGAAAAAGAGTTAGAAATCCCAGAGTGTTCTGGAGGCATATAGACTTTGGCAAATGTTTGAGAGGAAGAAGGAAAGTTACGAATTTCTGAGAAACTCAGAAACTCAGGCAGGCTTAACCCAGCAGCGTGGCTATGGCTCTGTAAGTGGCTACACCAGTGGCAGGCCTTCTGGGAAGAGAAAGGACACTATCTTATTAAAGGGATAATTATTCTCCCTCTGTGGCATGGTGTAGCAGGAATCTACCTTCCTGAGGGGTGGTTTGTTAGCCGGATGATTGACTGGCCCAAGCCGTTTAATCTGATGTTTTGGGGATGTTAGGTCTCCACCCAGGCCAGAGGAAACACATGCAGGGTAATTCCTAACCTGTATCAAGTGCCAGACACTTTGTGTGGATGTTCATATTTAATCCATGCAACAATCCTGTGATAGAAAGACCCTTATTTTGCTGATGAGGAAACAGGCTTAGAGAAGTTAATTAGCTCTTCTAAAGTGTAGGAACTTTTGAGAATGCCAAGAGTTTATGGTAATTTGTTAAGAAACATTGACAGGATGTAGTAGCACCTATAAAGAAATTAGTAAAATTTATTCTGTGCAAAGCAGTGGGCACTTGTGCCCTGGGTGCTGCGTGTGTTTGAATAGTGTGCCGTTAGGCTTATCAACCCGATGGCTATCCCAGCCCAGGCGTTTGTATTTAGTTAATAGCTCTCTCATGGGTACTTTGCTTGTCTGCCCACAGGGCAGGCATCATTTGTGAGGGCAGAGTCATAACTCAGAGGCAGTAGGCGAAGATCTGAAAACTGCCTGGTACATGTGCCCAAGCTTTGGGGCCCAGGAGCACCTTTTCTCCCTAGCCCCCTCCTCCCGCTCCTGCCCTCCTTCCTCTCCCATTCCCAGGGCCTGTACCTGTAGCTTGCACTGAAGCACGTGCAGTTCGCTCTCCAGCTCCCTGTGCTGGTCCCCTAGGGTTTTCCAGTCCTCCTGAAGGGCCTCATACTGCGTCTTCCACTCTTCACACCTCTGCTCTGCCAGAGCCAGGGACAGCTGAGAGAGACAGAGGAGAGACGGTTCCCAAGGAGCAGAGTCTTGGAGAAGGGAGCACCCTGAACTCTTGAAGTTTAAATGGCAGGGTAGCTCGCGCCCTCGGTGTAGCTGGCCCCTGACTCTGGGGCGCGCTCCCAGGGTGTCAGTCCCCCAGAACCTCACAGCTCTCCACCTGCATGCTCTGCAGCTGCCGTTCTGCACTCATTTTCTCCTCCAACACTTTCTGCAGTGACTCCTTAGCCTTCTGCTCGTAACTGCTTCTCTGCTCTTCCATCTCCAGCAGCACCTTTTTCATTCCCCAGGGGGAGTACTTCTGTAAATCAGAGGCAATTCAACAAACATGCATTGATCGTCTGCCTGCCCAACGGTGGGGATATACACATGAGAAGAGTGTAGGGCCTGGGGTAGAGGGCCAGGCTGGAGGACCTCTTCAGGCTGGAGCTGAAGGGGGCCGCCCAGGCTGCCTGAGAGGTGCCGGCCATTGGCAGCGCCCCCACCCCGTCCCAACTGCTCTGTACTGTGGTTGAGCCTCCCTCACGCCATTGGAAACAATTTCCAAACAGAGACACACTGCTGCTTAAAAGAAAAAGGTCCAGGAGACATTTTGTTTGGAGGACTTGGTGTTCTAAAAGAGAACGTTTGTGTTACATGTTCCCTCTGCTTTCAGAATCCAGGAAGATACCCCCAAATCAGATGAAATGGATTCCAGTGAGGAGTTGATCCCCTGGGACCTCACCTTTTGCCCTGTGGTTTGGGGGAAGGCAGGTAGCCTCTCCTTTCAAGTCCAAACAGTGAAGGCTAAGGAAGGGGCCATTAGGAACCATTTTTGTTTCACTTGGGGATTGTCTGAACTCTTGTATTTATATCTGAAAGGGTGCTCTGCATTTTGGGATTTTCACTAAAAACTAAACCCAAGAGTGACTGTTTGGCATCAAACATGATGATGTCCTAGTTATTGGACTTAAGAGTAGTGATCACAGGTCAGCATCACTTCCAATAGAAGATCGGTAGACTGCCGGGACACGGTTGCTCACGTCTGCCCACCAGCGCTGGGACGCCAGTGGGAGGGTCACACGTTCACGGTCAGCCTAATGGCAGGATCTTTCTCAGACAACGGACAAAGTAAGGACTTGCAGTCTGGCTTGCGTGCTGGTCACTAATAAGAGCGAAACAAAGCAGCTGACGTGGAAAAGAGAAACGAGACATAGACAGCAGGAGACCTATAGACCAGTGAGTAGTTCTCAGCCTTCCTAACGCTGTGACCCTGAAACACAGTTCCTCACATTGTGGTGACCCCAGCCACGAAATTATCTTCATTGTTACTCTCTAACAGCAATTTTGGTCCTGTTATGGTAATTGTAATGTAGATATTTTTGGAGATGGAGGTTTGTCAAAGGGGTTGTGACCCACAGGTAGAGAACCCCTGCTACGGACAACATAAGCTGTTCTCAGCTGTGTGGGAAACGACTGATCCTCCAGCTCCAGACGAGAGAAGCCTACCCATTCCCTACTTACTTTTTCTTTACTGTTTGTGTGTGTGCTTGCCACAGAGTGTGTGTCAGGGTCGGAGGAGAGCTTGTGATGGAGACGCGGCTCTCTCTTCCTACTGTGTGGATTCCAGGTTGGCGCTCATGTCATCAGGCCTGGTGGCAAGCATCCTTACCTGCTGAGCCATCTACTGGCTCCTGCTTTTCCACTTTCTCACCACGCAGGGAAACTGATTTTTTTTTTTTTTTTGGAACTTGAGATTAGGCCAAATCAAGAGATTACTGAAGCTGAATACAATCAACCTCACAGGAAAGCCAGGTTTACTTTCTTTCAGACTCTTGAGCTTTTTGCTTCCTCTAGGTTACTACTAAAAAAGCCTTGTTCCTGAGATGAAAAGCATTTTTATGATTTCCTGTCACATCCTCCTCACCGGCCCTCGGATGGGGGTTTGTGGACACTGGCTGTTGGTGTGAATCCTTACAAAGGGCCCCTCCCTACAGTTCCCTACGAGCCAACAGCACGGTCAGTGTTGGGGTTCCTTCCCAGAGCTCAAAGGGATGCATGCTGGGACAAAGAAGGACAGTGAAGACAGTGGCATGGCCAATTAGGGACCAGAGTGAAAACAGGTGAGCACAACGAGGAAAGAGTGTGTGCTAGTCTCCATTTGGTAGCATTTCTAAGGCTTCTCTGTGCAGCCCTGGCTGTCCTGGACTTACTCTGTAGACCAGGCTGGCCTAGAGCTCACAGAGATCCAACTGCCTCTGCCTCCTGAGTGCTAGGCTCAAAGGCATGCGCCACCACCGCCCAGCTAGGATTCAAGCATTTTAATTTTACTGAAGTTAATGTGCTAGAAGTATTCTCAGGTGCTTACCTGCATGCAGGTGTAGAGCTGGTTCTCCAGGGACCTCAGTTTGCCTTTCAATTTGTCTTCATTAAGTTGCCCCTACAGTAAACAGGATTAGTTGATGCGTTAAGGCTAAAAAATACGAAACTTAGCTAGCTGCATTTCGCCAGCCCTGACCTGCAGCAAAGCTCTGAGCTGTGTGGATGAACCCCTTCATGTCAGAGTTGGCTAAGGAGCTCTGAGGGGAAGCTGGTCTCCGTCTCTGCCGGGCCAAGGGCAAGGGTGATCCAGACTGGCTCCAGATCCTTCTTGTACCTTGAGTTTCTCTAACAGATGGCCCAGGCAGCAGAGAAAGCCATGAAGAGACCTAAACTGCCATTTCTCTGGTTTGTCCCTTCCCCCAGGCACTGCCGCTTTCCTGGATCTGGACCTTTGTCCATAACAAGGAGGCCTGTATCTGCAACAAGTGTCTGCTCCTGTGTCCACCCTTCAGGTTTTCATGCTACAGCGAGCTGCAGTACTCTAGAACGCGATCATATATGGAGGTAGGCCTTCAGTGAACTGAGTGCAGTCAAATGAATTCTGGTCTAGTTTGGTCAGAACCCGGGGATAGGCTGAGGGAAGACCGCCTGAAGACCAGATGGACGTATACAACCCCTGAGATGAGAGAGACTGACGCTGGGGAGACCTTGAGTCCAGGCCCCAGGACAGTGGGGACAGTCTCATGTCCCCTGAGGACTAGTCCCTAGGAGCCCCCAGGATGCTCATCCCTTATATGTAAATGTGCACATTATCTAGGCCTATGCACATCTTCCTATACACTTCAAATACTCGTTGGCTCACTCACTGTATAAATGTCAGCTGTAATGGATTGACTTGGGACTAGTTACAAGAAAGACAAGAAAAACAAGATTTTTTTTTTTCTCTATCAGTTATTCTAGACCCAGTGTTGGTAGAATCCGAGGCTGTAGAACCTGTGGCCTGATTCTCCTAGTGTGTGCGTCCTTCCCTGCCTGGCAGGACTCAAGCAAGACATTCCTTAAAAAGTGAGAAATGGGCCTGGAGCTGGAGGTGGAGTGTGTGTGTGTGTGTGTGTGTGTGTGTGTGTGTGTGTGTGTCGGGGGGGGGGGCTTCAGAAGCTGGTCAGTCTGCTGGTCTGTCTTCCCCTCCCCCTCATCCGCCGGTCTTGTGGTGCCTCAGGCACTTTGAGGCATCCCTTGATCTAGGAGAGCAGAGCAAGGTGGGGAGGGGCCGTTCTGGTGTCAGTCTCTCAGCATTTGGCCGACTCCGTTGCTCCTTCTACCTGAGCCAGCCTTGAGTTGTACCCCAGGTGTGTGTCTCTGGAGCAGTGGGGGTGTCATTAACGAGAGTGTGTTTCTCAGTGTTTCTCAGAGAGGAGGCCGTGAGCAGCTAGTCGGTAAACGGCTTTCCTGTTCCTGCTCTGACTTCTCCTCAGTGGGGCCTTCCACCAGACCCAGATGCTGTGGCTCCAAGCAGTCCCACCACTCCTGGCCGGTCATGGCCATACCGACTGGGGGCAGGAGAAGGCCTCTGGGCTGAGGGGGCCCCTTAGAGTCAGGGTGCTGGAAGGCAGGAAGTGGAATCACAGGGCTCCTGTTCTATCTTACTTGTTTAATTCTTCTGACTGTAGGGGCCAGGGGGAGCCCCCACCCTTTCTGCTTCCTGTGTTACTCAGCTTGGCCTTGCAAAAACAAAAGCCTTTGCCAAAAACAATTTTTTAAAGTGCCTCCTAATATTAATGTTTTTCTCAGTCGCATGTGGGAAAGAGCAGAGAGAAAAGGATTTGGCATTTGCAATAACCACAGGTCTTGGGACAAATGAAGGAGGACAAAGGCTTCCGCTGTCCCTCCCAGGGTGACTGGTAGAGCAGCTGCATCCCCAGAGAAGCCTGTTCAGGCTGCAGGCCCTGATCTCAGCTGGCCCCACCCTGCTGCCCTCCAAGTTGGTCTTCCAACTGAGTTGGATGCTTTTCTTTCACACCCACCAAGTTTAAAGACTGCCTCCTTATAGTTTGGAAGGAACACAGGCCCCAGACAGCATCCTCCAAATGTCATCTGGGGTAGCGTCCCACTCCTGTCTCACTTTCATTCAGTATTTTCCTCTTCCAAGTGTTTATGTACCTCAGCCCAAACCCAGAATATTTTTCCATTTATGTTGCAAAACAAGACAATGCACAGTGTCCCCTTTCAAGTAGGGATAGGGACTGCCACCCAAGTCTAGGGCATGAGCAAACTCGTGTCCTCAGCTCTGCCCTTCCGGACTCCCTAAGGCAAGCAGTGGTGTTCCAGCCAATTTGCTGCAAATGGAGCACACAGTCTCCTGCCCCCGACTCTCCCCATGCCGACGCCAGCGTTAGAGCATTTGAGAAGCTCTGGAGGCCCCTACAGACCTACCCCAGGAGCCTGGAACACCTCGGACAGACCGCCCTGGTGGAGGAAGGCGACCAGGAGGCCACACACACCCGGTCTGAGGCTTCAGGTCTTGCTGCTGTTTGCTCCCTCAGATTCCAGAGAACTACGCCTCACCACAGAAACCCCGTCCCATGTCTCATCTCTGCTCTGACAGAGCTTGCATGGGTTGCGAAGCCAGTCTGTGACCCACTGTGCTGGCACCTCAAGGCCTCAGTTCTGCTTTACAGATCTTAAAGCCCAGAGCTACCCTCTAGCTACCTCTATTGGCAGAGCTACTTTTGTTCTGGCGGCCAGACCTCGCTCTAGGTTCTCAGCAGCTCCGGGCAGTGTCTTGGAGGACACTGACTCTGGGGTTCTAATGTAGATCTTCCCATGAACATCTCTACACAAGAAGCTGGAGATCCATACATGGAACCAAATAGAAAGGACAAATTGGACAATGGGCTGACACCTGAGTCCCAGTTCTGGCCTCATTCACTCAGTTATTTTCCCAGAATCACCAGGTCCACTGTCTCATTGCTACTGAGGCTTTCTCGGGAGGGATGGAATTGAAGTATTGTGTTTGGGACTTTTCTTAAACACAAGCTTCTGGGAGCTAGGAGGAAGAAGAAAAGGTTAAGTGTAAGACCTGGGAAGGGTGGAAAGATGAGAGAGAGGAACCTCAGCATCTGGGCTGAAGTCTGGGGTAACAACCTCCCCCGACTTTATGACAGAAATAGCTTAAAAAAAAAAAAAAAAAGAAGGGGTCTCAACATACAGCCCAGGCTGGCCTGAGGTTTGGAATCCTCCTGTCTCAGACTCCTGAGTGCTACAGGAATAGCTCTTACTATACCTGCCTCATTCCCAGCCCTCACTCAGAGCCGGGCCTTTGGTTAGAGAGGCTGTGAACATAGGCCGATTGGCCCCTTCTGGTTCAGTGCTGTGCTGACGACACTCCTCCAAAGGCAGGCAGCTTCTGCAGAGTGTGGGACCTCAACCCTGAGTGAGATTAACTGCCAACTCCCTCCCCGCCGGGAACCGTGTTTCTCAACATGAGAATGGCATGCAGTCTCAGCGGTCCTCCATACACAATGTATGTGTGTGTTTCTGTGGCTTTTCTTAAAGAGGGAGCCCGTGCTCTACATCTGAAACATACCCTGGCAGAGACGGTTCAATCTCCTGACAAAGTGCGTGTCACACTATTCAGATAGGACCCCTTCCTGTCCATCACAGTGGGCTGTACCCAACGCTTGGCCACACCGAGGCCTGTAAACATTCCAACTTTGCAAATGCTTTTCTGCGTTTCCTCCTCATCAAGCTGCTACCGACCTGGTGAGCTCCTACTCATCCTTTAAGACCCAGCTGCAATGGTTTCTTCCCACAGAGCCTTCCTTCCCCTACCTCAGGCAGTCACTCTCATTTGTGTGTCAGGCTGCACACACGCATGCAGCCTTGTCTCACTGGAGTCGTCTGTGTGACGCTCCGTGCGGGACTGCACATCTTTGAGAGCAAGAACTCTTGTTGTTCTGGAAGCCCCAGCATAGAGTTCAAAGTTACTAAGTATCTGCTGAAGGAGTGGGTGAGCTGATCTCAATCTAGCTCAGTATCGGAAACCACCTCACACATGCCCAGCTGCTGGCCTCAGGTCCTGACGTGGCAAGTGGAAGCCTGACCAGAGACACTCCTGGATTCAGGTTCAGTGACTGATGTGAAAGAAATGTTTTGGCTTGCAGGGTGGGAGTGGTGATCTTTTGTGTCACTGCGAACTTCTTCAAGTGTTCCATACCCTCCCGTTTCACTTTTTTCTTTCTTCTTTCTGGTTTTTTGAGACAGGGTTTCTCTGTGTAGCCCTGGCTGTCCTGGAACTTACTCTGTAGACCAGGTCGGCCTGCCTCCCGAGCGCTGGGATTAAGAGCGTGTGCCACTGCCTGGCTCTGTTTCTCTTCTTTAAGCAGGAACCTTCCTAGCAGTGAGATGCTTGGAGGCCTGGACGCTGCTGCTCTGGCTCAGCAGCTGCCTGTGGCTCTGGCCCCCAACCTGCTTATCACCTGCTGATCACATGAGGGCCCAGACACTCTTTCAAGAGATCTGCAAGGCCTTTCCCTTTTCAGCATGTGTCTCCGTGACACTGAATGCTTTCAAATACTTCAACTAAAAGAGTGACCACAAGAGGTTGAATTGAGAAGTGAGTAGAGCTTAGATATCTTTAGTTCGGCCGGATATTGTAAATGGATAGCAATGTAGCCTCTCTACTCTTCCTTTGAAAAATAAGCTTTTCATTAAAATACAGAATTTAAGTTATTCTGTATTTTAATGTAATGTAATTACTTAATGTAATTCAGTCTATTGTTATTTCAAAATTAATGTTTTTAAATTTCTGTTTTAATTTTTAACAAAGTAAGTTCTAATATGGTGCACATCTGAAGTTCTTTGGAATTTTCAGTTAAGAATTTGTATAAAGAACCTTGATACAAAGAGAAAGAGAATCAGTATACCAAACCAAATAATGGTAAGGCCCTTGTCTGTCCATGCTCCTGTTTGAAATCCAGTCCTTGTGTCCTCATTTGCCTGGCAAATGCTTTGTAACTTAGCTCATGTGCCCACAGCTCCCTTCTTTGGAATTATCTCCTCCCTCCTGTAGTTTGCTTCACCCTGGAAGCATTTCTCTTATTTTTCCATGTCTTTGTATTATTTTGGCATGTGTCTTGTTTTCAAAACTATGAACTCTCTAAAAAATAGGAGCCTGAGCCAGGTACGGCGGCGCAGGACTTTAATTCCAGCACTTGAGGCAAGTGCATCTCTGTGAGTTCAAGCCAGCCTGGTCTACATAGGACTTAGGCCATCGGGGTCATCTTGCTACATAGCAAGACCCTGTTTCAAAACAAAACCGGAACAACAAAGCAAGTTTCCTTGTTAGCAGCAGCAAGACCTCTGGCTGTCCAGACAATGATAGACCAACCTTACAGACCCGACTCTGCTAAGTAGTTATGCGACTGTGGGCAAGGCCTTGGCCCATCGTGGCCAACAGAAAACCACACTAGATCACCCGCTAAGGTTTCTCTGTTTTACCACTCATTTCTGGGCTGAGTGTTGCTGCAGGCTGGCTGGTGTGAATCTTGGTATGAATCTGTGATGATGGTTAAGTTTGCGTTTCTGCTGACATTTAGAATCACCCTGGAGAGAAACCCCTGGGTGTGTCTTCCCAGGAGCCTGCAGACTGTACCACCTGGAGTAGGGCAGTGCTCTTCCGTGGGCTGGGGTTCCCAATGGAAAAAAAAAAAAAAAAAAAAAAAAAAAGCAGGGACGGCCAGAGGAACACCAGCGTCTCTGTCTTGGCTTCTTTTCTGCGCATGCGACGTGACCAGTTGCCTCCCGTCCTGCTGCCACGACCCCCTCCCCACCAGGATGGGCCAGACTCTAGCGCCATAACCCTAAATAAACCCTTCTTAAAGATTGCTTTTCTCGGGTGTTTTGGTGCGTCCACAACGTGAGTAACTAACAAACACAAAGACCTACGGGAAAGGGACTTCCTTCCCTGTCTTCCCACAGGTTTAAAGCAGGCCTCTGTCTGCTTTTGGTTCTGGGTCTTCCCTAGGAAGACACTTACCGTGACCCTTTGACCTCTGCATTTGAGCACCCCTCCTTTGCCTCTTCCCAGTGAGACAGCCCTTCCCTTGCTAGAGAGTGCTAAGAGAAATGAGGTGGGCTTACTGGAAGCCTGTGCACTTGGAAGACTTTGCTCTTACCGTCCAAGAGCTGTCAGAAGCCCGGCTCAGGGCAGGCAGCAGGTCCTGGAGAATCACCATTTTCTGCTTTAGGATCAGCTCCCTTCGGAGGGCTTCCTAGATGGAAAAATGCAAAAGGAAAGATTACCCTGTCAAGAGTAGGTGGAGAGCTGTATGCAGGGTGGGGGTAGGGCTGGGAGGTGGGGCTGATGGGTGGGATGAGGGAGGGTTGCCATGGTACTCACTTTGAGGTATTCAGAGAGTTGAATGATGTCCTAGAGAGAGAGAGAGAGAGAGAGAGAGAGAGAGAGAGAGAGATGGAAGAGATTCAGGAGGAGTTCAGCGTAGAAGCAGAGCCCTGGCTAGCTTACATGTAGCAGATCCCTTTTGCCTTGGATGTGGCAGGGTCCTCCTCGGCTCCACATCTATGCTCAGGACCATTCAGCCATCCTGGAGGATCGTGTCCCTCCAGCCCAGCTTGAGTTTACCGTGGAATCCCAGAATGGTAGAGCTTAGGTGCCTCTGAGCAACCCCCCTCCAAGTGAGGTCCACTCACCTTGTCCAGGACAGCAACTCCACAGCTGGGAAGAGAAGGAAATCATGACAGTGGGCCAAAGAATGAAACCTGGGAGCAGGCAGGGTGTCAGCTGCATCTGGCATCCCTGCTGAAGAACGGCAGGGCGGGGAAGGGCTCCCCCATCCTGGTTGTGGTGGGCAGGTTGTGCTCTGTCCAGCAGAGGTGTCCAAGGAAGCATTTTGAGGAGAGGGTTGGACAAATTGTGAAGCACTGGGGCCGGGACACAGAAGGAACTCACTTGGTTTGCTGACTGGCATCATTCTTCATTGTTGGCTGTGCCTCTTCTGCCTTTGTCTGGGTACCTGAGAGGCAGATGGGATGACTGAGCTCAGGGAAGGAGGGAGGGGTGGAGCTGGGCTGCCTGGGCAGGTCAGGGCTGTGTTCTCACCCTGGTGTTGTGTGTGTGGCTTCTTGGTGGCAGAGTCCTGTGGTGGAAAGGCTCTCCGGTGTGAGGAGCGGTGGTCATCCAAACGCCCTTGGATGCTTGAGGAGGAGTGATGTGGGGTTGGGAAAACCTCACAGCTTGTCCCTGTTACCTGGGAAGCAAATGAAGGATGCTAAATATCACTCTGAAGGGCCTCTTAAGTTTTCTAGACAAGCGCAGTGGTTCGAGAGGATGGGGATGTAGCCCAGAGCTAGCGGACTCGCTGGGCACACGCGAGGCCCTCAGTTTCATCCTCAGCACTGGAGAAAAAAACCAAGGTGAAATGAAGCAAAGCAAAATGGGGACCACATCTGCACAGACCGGCGGTTTTCCCAAAACCCACATGTTGAGATTCTAATGGTGTTGGGAGATGAGCCTCTGCGGAATACTTCTGTCTGAGCGTGGGCCCTCGTGAATAGTATTTGTACCCTACCAGAAGAGCTATGCAGGTGTGTGTCTCTGCCTGTTTCTGCCACGTGTGGACAGAGTGCGTGACCATCTGCACACGGAAGTGTCCTCAGCAGATTCCAGGTACACTGGAGCCTTGGGCTTGGACTTGGGCTTCAGACATCATGAGAAACACCTTTGTGCAAGCTACCCTGCGTACAGTCGTCTGTCACAGCCGTCCGAGTGACACTTCCCACCTAGAAAACCAAAACCATCCGAGGGCACCTCAGTGCTTCTCCTTTCTTGTCCTGGACAGACAGAATGTGTCTCCTTGGCCAGACAGGGAAGGTCTTCCCTAATTCTCAGCTACTCAGCCATGTGCTGATGTCGAGAAGTGGCCAGGGAATGACTGACAGACGTCAGATCAGGCCCTTCCTGGGCCTCTGGTGCCTGTCTGTCCCAGAGGGCCTAGAGGGACTGCCTGCCTCTCCTTAGAACCGCAGAACCCCTGAGCTTTCCTGCTGAAAGAAGACAGAGTGGGGACCTGTTGGGCGGACGGGGCGGCGGCAGCAGGTAGTCTGCTCTTTTTAGCTCCTCTCTTACAAAATCAGACGGTCTCTGTTGGAAACACAGCACTGAAAGGCCAAGGAACGTCTGGGATTCCATCACGGGCTGACTCGATAACCACAGGCAGGCAGGATTTCCAGGCACTGCGTGTTCCTTCTTCAACCCCTCCCCTGCCCCCGCCACACGGAGGCCTCGTGCTGTAAGCAGGCCATTGCTCTTTTGCACTGATGTTCCTGGATGGTTGTTCTGTGGCAGCCTCAAGGAGGGACCAGGGAGACAGTGCAGTCGGTGCAGTGCCTGCTTTGTGAGCATGAAGCTCAGAAGCCGGCTCTTTTAGAGCCAGGCTGGCGGGGGCTGCCTGAAATTCCATCACCGAGAGGTGAGGCGAGGCTTTTAGTCCCCAGAGGCCTTGCTGACCATCCAGCGGAGCCGACATGGTGACTCCAGGCTAGTGACAGACCCAGCATCAAAAAACAAGGAATGGTACCTGGAGTGGACCTTTGACTTCCACATATGAAGGCATGTGCACCTGCGTGGACACCTCCCAACACGCCACACGCACAAGCTCTATGAAGGACCTGCCCTGCGCATATGTGACAGGGCCCAGTGCTACTCGAGCCCATTCCTTTCCTCAGTCTGTTGACAACAAAGAGGATAACACAGAGCCTGCTGTTACGAACACGGCTTCTCCCTCCTATCCGTGTGTGTGTGTGTGCGCGCGCCGGGACATGAGAAACACTACTGGCCTGTGCCCCTGGCATATTAAAGCACTCAGTAAATCTCTGGTGAATGATGGTGGAATGGATGCCACAAGACAACAGCAGAAGATGCCACAGAGCTGGGCGTGTGGCTCCATGGCAGAATGCCGGCCTGCCAGGCCTCGGGTCTCAGCACTGAGAGAACAAGAAGAATCTGCAAATCTTGTTCACCTGAAGCCCTGGCACTCAGGAATGATAACAAATTTGAAGCCATCTTGGATTACACAGCAAGACCCTATCTCAGAAAAAAAAAAAATCTTGATCTTATACTAGTTATTGGCTTTAGATTGTTTGTACAGTTATGGCCTTTCTCTCAATAGGCAGATGTAGAAGTTAAATAAAGGCAGCGCAGAGTCCCCGAGAGCAATGGTCGATGGCTAACGGAGACTCGACTGCATGCTGAGGAAGGGACTTGCCAGAGTTCTTTGTTAGTGACTCTCAGCGCTTGAACCTCCCAGAGCCTCCACCCTAGGGCCTGCAGCACTGTTTTCTTATCTCACCTGCTGTCCGAGGAAGGAGGTCTCGTTGGCACCAGGCAAGGCCTCCTTTTGGGCAGCCGCCTGGCCTGCCCCTCCGTCTGTCTTGCTGCAGGGTCCTGGCTCTCTGGCCTGGCCTTTCCTCTCCTCTTCCAGGTTCCGCCTTCGGAGGAACTGTAGCTGCCGGGCTCTCTGGAGCTGTTCTCTGTGTTGCGTCCTCAGCGCCTTCCCTGCCTGGCGGCAAGTGGTCTCATTGCGGCGGCGGCGGCGGCTTTCTCGGGTCTCCTGCCTCCGCTCACACTTGGCCTCGTAGCTCTCTGCCCACCGGGCCAAGCCGGGCGAGGCCCTGGGGTTCGAGCAGATCATGGTGACGTCCGAGCACCTGTCGTGCTTGGCTTCCAGTTCCTTCAACAGCTGCTCCGATCTGCCAGATGCCAAGAGGGAGGGAGGGGTCAGAAGACGGGCTGAAAACTGACAGTCTGCCACCCTGGGTCAGGGTGGAAATAGCACAGGGCTCCTTCCATGAGTGTTGAGAACCTAGGGTTAGGACTCCTGGGCCCAATCCTGCACAAGCTGGTGCCATCCAGCAAGACCAGGCTTCTGCTTTTTCCTAGCACTAAAGTGGCCAGGTCTGTTTGAGGGAACTCAAGGAACTGGTGGCTTGCGGGGCTGTGGACTTCCAGCCCTCTATCTACTAGTTTAGAAGGAAAGACCTTAATGCTCCCACACTGTCACTACAGGGCTAAGTGGCACTTCTTGAGCCCTGGAGGGTAGCCACAACCTCTCAGGAAGTGAGCAGGTTTGTGGTTGGCGCTTTCTGCTCTGCTCCTAGCTCTCAGCAGCCATCTTGTGGCTCTGGACTGGCATGGCTTAGGGAGACCTGCCCTAATTCTTCCATCATCATGTTCTGATCTTCCTCTTTGTCCTCTACTGTGTATCTAGGGCAAGGCTCTGAATCTCAGCTGCAGGCCAAGTCAGTCAATTAGCAGAGAACCTTCAATGTGCTCAGTGTTGGTCGGTTTCAGAGAATCTGGCCCAGTGACTCGGAGAGGAGGGCTCTATCCTTTTAGGATCACCTCCTCGCAAGGCTGCCGTCTAAACTAGCAGCATGCGGGGTGCTCCTAAGAAACTAGACACACCTGTAACAGAAAGTCCCCAAGGAACAGTTTTCAGGACAGGCCACCCTGCTACCCCTCTAGGTGGCCTTACCCGATATCCACAGAGTGCCCAAGCCCTCATTCTTACCCACCTGCTGTGGGTTTGGCGACGCTCATTTTAGCACCTTGGTAGAGTCAGATGATCTGCATCTGAGCATCAGACGTTGTACCTGCCCCCTGTGCCCTCTGGAGTCAGCCCCCTGTCCTCTGTGCCCTCTGGAGCCAGGTCCCTGTCCTCTGTGCCCTCTGGAGCCAGGTCCCTGTCCTCAGTGCCCTCTGGAGTCAGCCCCCTGCCCCCTGTGCCCTCTGGAGTCATCCCCGTGTCCTCTGTGCCCTCTGGAG
>NW_026590859.1:1881997-1929385 GCF_907164565.1 Psammomys obesus | reverse complement strand
CCCTGTGCCCTCTGGAGTCATCCCCGTGTCCTCTGTGCCCTCTGGAGTCAGGTCCCTGTCCTTTGTGCCCTCTGGAGTCATCCTGGGTGATGGGGGAGCTGGTGCTTCTTTTCTATGACCTGCTCATCCCACTGCCCCAGAATTCAGTTCCTGGTGGTCAGAGAAAGTAGCCCAGCCTCATCGACTGCAGCACCGGCAGCTCTGAGCTCCAGGCTTGTTTGTAGGCTGCACAGACTCTGCAGGCAGAGGCCCTGTGCTCCTTTGTTGGGACCTCGATGCCTATCCTGGCACAAGACAGAATTCTGGGCAGGGCTCCTGCTCTGTCTCTGGTCCCAGCACTTGTTCCCAAGCCTGTGGGTGGACAGTCTCTGTGTGCTTTTAATTATCTGACTCTAGAGTGCTGGAGGGACACCCTCTGCCTTGGGCAGAGCTTACTCCAAGGGCTGTGAGGTGGCGTTTGTCCTTTTCCTATAATCTCTGAATGCCTTTCCTCAGGCTTTTCTCCCTCCTCTCACTCTGTGGGGTTCCCTAGACTTCCCACATGTCACTCTGTTAATTTAATTATATAGAAAAGGAGCCAAAAGGCCTACTCATGTTCTGTGGTAAAGAATGTATAGAGGAGACGTGGGCTTGCCAGTCTCCAAGCCTGACTCTTCTGTCTCTGCTGGAGGAGGGGCACCCTTGCTGGACTGTGACTCACTTCCAGGCTGTCACTGCCCTCCGAGCAGGGGGAGCTGGTAAGCATTGCTAAGTCTCGGTGCTCTCATCTGTGAAACAGGGCTGAACTTCCCCTTCAGGGCCACGAGAACGAAGTGACAGCATCCACTCCGCGTCCCTAGCACATGGCTTACAATCAATGTCTGGGCGTGATGATGCACGCCTGTCATCCCAGCACTTGGCAGGCAGGGGCAGGTGGATCACTGTGAGTTCAAGGCCAGCCTGGTCTACATAGCGAGTCCAGGACAGCCAAGGCTACACAGAGAAAACCATAAAAACAAAACAAAACAAAAAAAACCAGATATAGAATATTGTACTTATTGTCACTGGTGCTGTGATCAAATGCCCCAGGCAAAGCCGAACTCCAGGACCAAGATTGTTCAGTTTTGCCCTAGGTTCCCTAATCTCTCAGCTCTGCACAGGGCTTTTAGCTCCCTCTTGGAATAATTTCACTGCTCTGGTTCCCGTGGCTCTGAGTTTGGGTTCTCTCTGTGGCCGGTCAGCCCGGAAGGCACAGGGGTGGGTGGAGAATGGGTTCTTCACTGTGAGCGTGTGAGGGCTTAGGTTCCACTGGGCCTGTTACATACAGGCTGTGTACTGGAGTGAGCTTCCTGGGTTGAGGCTCCTCCTGCCTTCCAGATGGAAAGAAGGGAGGTCTGAGGGGTGGAGGGCAGGCCTGAGATGATCTCTCTACCTGCTGTCCATCCAGTTTGTCTGTAGGTCCACTGGATGTGGTGGTTTTACCCTCTGCAACATCAGGACTTTACACCCAGAGGGGAGTTGTGGTAGGCACGGTCCCTACAGAGAGGAGCGTCTCCAGACCCACAGCCCCCAGCGCAGATGGGGTTTGATGGGACACCTGTACAGAAGCACACAGACTTCTGGGATGGTGTGACCATAAGGGCTTGCTTAAACACAAGACTGCTTGTGGAAGGCCTGAAGGACAGGGACAGGCTGTGGAAAAGAGGAACTGGTCTTGTAGTTCAGAGAAAGGTCACAAGGCCACTGCCCAGGCGTTCTGTAGTCTCTGAGGTACCCTTGGCAACATGAGAGGGCCAGTGGAGCTCTGAGGAAGGGCAGTGCTGGCTAGGGGTCTCCTTGCACGGCAAGACAGCAGGGCACCGCCTCTTACCCACAGGCTGGCCAAATCTGTGCTTCTACCTCTTGGCTGCACATGCGGAAGGGAAGATGGGTGGCTTCCTGCCTGGACATGGCCTCAGTTCAGAGTTCTCGGGTACAGCGGAAGGAGAAGGGCCTGTTACAGGCATCCCTGCATTGAAGGGATCTGGGAAGGGTCGTCTAATTGTGTCACGGCTGCCGAGCACGCCAACACCAAGCCACGCTACTCACACCTAACCTAAGCTAACAGATGGAGCAGACTTGGGAGCTGTGTCCCGTGGCTGGTGATTGCTGAGGAATGCAACACAGGTGCCTTTCGGTCAGGCAAACCCCAGCATGTAAATCTTACCACCTGTTGCTATGCAGGAAACTAGCAGGGTATACTCTGCCCCACCCTAACATCAACAGAACAAAACCTGGATCCCAAAGCGTCTTCCTCCATAGTTACCTCAGGTCCCGGGTTCCGCCTCAAGTGTCTCAGGAGGCCTTCAGCCTTTCTCCGTCTCTCCAGTCTCAGAAGGCTGGGGAAGCTGTCAGCCCGAGGCTCTGAGCCCCCTCGCCATTGTCCTCTTGACTGATGTTCTGCCGCACAGCAGCCTGCTGAAACAGGAAACACAAGCCACAGTACTTGCAAGCCTCAGTTCCTCTCCTGGCTCTCAGCAATTCGAGAGGCCCCTGCACCCCTGGGGCCTCCTGTGCTGGAGGGACTCCACCCAGCCACCCACTCCCACCCCCCCACCTGATTGGTCTGTGCGGCCCAGCAGTTTCAAGCCAATGTCTATTTCCAGAGGTTGGTGATGTGGCCGAGTAGGAAGAGTGCTTATTCTCCTAGTGAGCGAAGCCCTGGAACCCCAGCCCACCTCCAGCACTAGAAGCCAGACCTGGTAGTGCATGCCTGAAACATCAGCACTCAGGGAGTAGAGGCTGGAGAACCAGGAGTTCAAGGCCATCCTCAGCTATTGAGTTCACAGCCAGCCTGGGCTACACAAACCCTGCTTCAATTTTTTTTTCTTTCATTAGAGGGATGAGCTCTGGGCCAGACACAAATCTTGCCACCTCTAGTGGTAATTCCCAAGAGGGATGTTTCTCATGCCATCTAGCTATCTATTTGGAGTCTGTCTTTCCTTTGGGCACTTATTTCCAATGTTGGCACCGGGTAGAGTTTTCTGTGCCCTGAATGATCTGCGTGTTTTGTGGAGTTCGAGATCCTTGAGGGCTTACTGGATTCATTTCTTTATGAGGGGGTGAAGTATGAAGGATGGCTAGAGGGCAGAGGGACAGCAGAATCTGAAAAAAAGAAAAATCCCAGTGGGTTGAACTAAGAAATTTTGGGGAAAATTAAAGAGAACTGATGTATTAAAAAGAAACGATTGCAGGTGGGAAATTCCAGAGCAACTCAGGATAGATAAGCAGGAACCGGTGTTGGGGCAGGCTCATGAACAACTCTGGGACCTTCTCAGCAAGCCCCTCAGTGTGGGGGCCAGATGGTTGATGTGGCCATGATGGCAGAGTACGACGTTTGTGAGGCAGATCTGAGGCAGGTAATGAGACGCTCAAAAAGCTCTGAAACGTTTTGTTAACATGGAGAACTTATCAAGTCCTCCTCCTGGCTGCTACTTCCTCTCTTCTCTGAAGAGAAAAGGGCAAGAAGCACACAGGATAGATTCTTACACTAGAACCCAGATCATGGCTCTGCCATTGGGTTGGAGATACCAGATAACACAGAAAGACAGGAGATTGCGCAGGAATCGCTGTAGACTCTTTGGACTTTATAATAAACTGTAGAAATGTGAACAGGTCAGAATCTCTTCCCCAGCTGGGCACTCTTGGGTGACACACTCGTGCTGTTTGGGCCAAGAGCTTAGAGTGAGCTCAAAGTGACGTGGCCAGGGCGGGGCTCCACATCAAAGCCAGATCTCATGACACTGCCCCGAGAGTGAACGGTTTATGAAGTTGCCACAGCCCGCTGATCTACCTACACTGGAGAGGAAAGGCACGCATGTGCATGCATACACGATCCCTGGGAACGGAGAATGTTCTTTTTCAAGTGTGTATGAAGCTCTATAGGGCTGAGCATGCTGACATGAATGTTGTAGCTGAGTGGAGGTACATGCCTGTAGTTCCAGCACTGGACTGGGGGAAGTGTCTGTGGGTAGAGTGGGTGAGCTGGTAAGACTTTCAAAAAGAAAAAGCTCTTGATGCAAGAGTCTTTGACCGTAGTATAATGAAATTAGAAATTAACAACAAAAGTTGGAAATTTAAAAAAAAAATAGATGAAAAAAACTTTCTCAGCTTAGTCTTGAAATATAGAGATTTAAGTGTGAAATTAAGCGTCCGGTGAACACAGGGATGATGGGAATGTTGGGCCGAAGTCTGAGGCCCTGCTGGGGCACACCCAAGAGAAACTCACCGCTCCATTGTTTCATTGCTGAAACAAGATTAAAAACAATCCATGAGTTCACGTCTGTTCAAGCACACTTCTAAAGACTGAGCAGAGCCACCACAGAAAGCAGGTGGAAAATCTAACAAGGAAAGAAGAAAATTTAGTAAATTAGAACATGGAATAGGCGTGATAAGAAATTCAGAAGTTTGTGCATATGTGCTTGGGTGCGTGTGCATGGGTGCGCAGATGTGTGCGTGGGTGCTTGTGTGCATGTTCACAGTTGAGGTGAGCGTGAGCTTCAGTGCTTTGCAGGAATTCGGAGCCAAGATGAGTGTTCCCAGTGTAACACGATCCCTTGGGATCATGCCTGTCATCTGCTCCTCAGGGCCGTCTGTGCACAGCAGCGTGGGACGCAGTTCACAGGGGACCAGGATGCTGGACGGGGGGCAGCTCCACGGCAGGCGGGCTTCGCCTGGTCTGTCAGGTGCTGGGGAGACCCTATTCTACAGAGGTGTCCTGGGTGTTCGTGGATTCACTCCGCTTATGGAGCACAGCGGGGCTGCGGGCGCAGCGCGGGTGAACAGCTTGCCTGGTGTGCATGGTGCCCTGGCTTCAGTCTCTAAGCCACAGGAGCACAGAGTACTGACCGAGGATGGAGGGTCAAAGTTCGAGGTCACTCAGTGAGTTCAGGGCCTGCTTGCCCATCATGAGACCCCGTCTGAACACACCAACCAGACCGCCAGACTAGCAAACGGCCGGACAAAGCGTTGTTGCAGTGACACGACAGTCACGGCGACAGGACCAACCCCCTTCAGAGCGGCAGCTCTGTGCGGGAACTAGTGTGCTGCTCTGGCGTGCTTCTTAAGGATTAGCTGCTGGGTGCGTGACACACTGTTGGGAGCGCAGCCATGGGAGACAGAACGGGAATCTGAAAGCTATCACCGGGAAGACGGGTGAGCACAGCCTCTCCCTTCTCACAGCAGCAGTTAAAGCATGCTTCTTAAAGTTCATGGAACACAGTTCAGCTAGCCACGTTCTTCATTTGTCCCTAGACAGCCTGTCATGTGGCCTGGGCCGCTACATTACCAGGCTGAGTCTGTGTCCTCCTCCTCTCAAGGGCTGGCACTGTGGGTGTGTGTACCACAGCAGGTTTCACGTGGCCTGGGGACGAAACTGTGGCGCGTGCCTCGTGCACGTCCTTTACCGTGTGAGCAGCTAAGTTTTCCAAAGGATGTATATCATATGTCTGTGTTCCAGAGAAACAGATTTGAATTGCTTCCTAGTGAGTGTCTCCTGCAGAGGTGTTTTTGGGAGTCAGCTGAGGCAAATCTCAGGACTGTTGAGAGAAGGACACCCAGAGAGCTGCTGGGCAGGAATGGGAGCAGAGAGCGGTCTGCGCAGAGGAGATGGAGGTGGTGGATAATGACAGAGAACCCAATTCCATGTCAGAGGCAGCGTGGCAGGGGCTGGAGCCTGGGATGTGCGTGCACACACTCAGGATCCAATTTTGCTCAGGGTTGGCTTTGAACAGAAGCCAGCCTCCCCTCCCAGAGGAGAACTATCTCTACTTTCTGCCTCACGATTCCACCCGCTGCCTTTCGGAGAGTGCCACTGAGGGCCGATACTGAACAGACCTAGCTCTCACAGCTCCAGGCCAACCTCCTGGGTGGCTGGGGGGGTCAAGGTGTTGGAGCTGACCACCCCACCACCCCGTTGTAGTGGTCTGGTCATGGCCCACAGACCAGGATCTCTTCCTGGGCTCTGGCTTGAATGGTGACCTGGGGTAGAACCTTGCCAGAGGGTTGGTATGTCAGGAAGCTACCTACCTGTGTGCAGCCACTGGGCTGGGCTGCTGCTCCTGTGTGGGGGCAGGAGCTGGTGAGAGCCTCGGTAGAGCTAAGGCCTCGTGCTTTGGGAATGGTGGTAGTTTGGGAGTTCATCCCCCCCCCCCCCCCCCCCCAGACAGGGTTTCTCTGTGTAACAGGGCCCTGGCTGTCTTGGACTCACTTTGTAGACCAAGCAAGCCTTGAACTCATAGAGATCCTCTTGCCTCTGCCTCCCTAGTGCTGGGAATAAAGGTGTGTGCTACCACACATGGCTTTGGGGTTCATTCTTGAGCCTGCTCCTGCAAGTTTATCCGAGGACATGGAGAAAGAGCCTTGAAATTTGCCACCCAGCAGCCAGTCAGTCATCTAGCAGGGACTCAGGGATACCATGGTTTGCTCTGTGGGAGGCTGTAGGACATTTCGGTCCATGCCCAGTTTCTAATCCCTGGCTCTAGGTCATTAAACATGCTCCTGGGTCCCCCTTTGTGACTTCTGCTTCCAGAAAATTCTGGCTTCAGAGCTTCCCAGAACATTCAGCTCCCGTCCATCTGATGGTAGAACATTTAAAGAATCCATTTGTATATTGGCTGAGGATGTGGCTTTGTTGGCAGAGTGTTTGCATAACATTCAAGAGGCCCTTTCCCAGCACTCAACCAGGCATGGTGGTGCCTGCGCACAACACCCCATCCCCCAAAGTGACCTGGAGCCTTCCCCTCTCTCCCTCTCAGAGGGTTTATTTGCGCTCACAGTTGTGGGCTCTCAGTCTGTGCCCTCCTGCCCTGTGCCTTCTCTTTAAACACAGGTGCAGTTCCGGTGCAGAAGACAGCTCGCCTGGACTGGGGAGAAACTGCCTTTTCCAGACAGGAAGATTGTAGGAAGCCATGCCAACCAGACCAATCCTGTCATGGTTGCCCGCAGCCTCCCCTGCGGCTCCACCCTGCACACCTTATCTGTTCACCGGTCATAGTGCTGTTGGAGCTGACTTTCCTTGCAGAGGCTCCTGTGCAGGCAGCGCTGCGCTAAGCACGGGTGTGCGTCTCTCCTGAGAGTCTGTCTTCCCTAAGAGCTCTGAGGTATAGCAGCTTGCTCACCAGGATAACTGAAGCCTGTGCCCCGGGGCTTCCACCTGTGTCAGTCTGGGGCTGAACCGAGGTGCTAGGCAGAGGTCCATGGGGAATCACTTCTCAAACAAGTTTACGGTGATCTGTGCAAGCCAATGGCTATCCCAGTTTATTGACTTTGTGTTGTCGTTCAGGTTGACACAAATGAGTCTGTTTTGATGCTTGCAACTTCACACTCCTTTTGATCCAGGTTTTCCTGTGAAAACATTGCTGAGCTGTGCTGTTGTGAGGGTTTGGTTGATCCTGGTTTGTACCTGTCTTGGGTGGTAGAGTGTTTGACTAGGTGTGGGTGGCTGATGGGTGGAGTTAGCTGCTCCACGTCAGGGTTCAGGAAGCACTGCTCTGCTTAGCTCCTGAGTGCTAGGACAGCCTTATTTTGTCAGGAATTGTATTTCAGCAGATTTTTGGCAGAAAACAAAGACTAAAAAGGACTAAAGACTAAAAAGAAAAATGCAAAATAAAAATAAATCTGAACAAAGAAGCGTTTTTTTCTACAGCCATACTGATTTTTATTAAAGATAATCTAAGAAAAATCAATGTTTATAAAATAACTTAGTTGTACAAGAAAACTATATTTGAAGAACATTTCCTCGGTTGTCTCTTACGGATCTTATTGTGGGTGTTTCCAAGAGAAACCAAAACTAGATTACAAGACTTTGAATAGGAAGATCCTTAATGAATACTCAGCAACTACGAGAACATGGTTGTTTTCACGATAGCAGGCATGACCAACAGCATCTGTTAGAGCATTAGACTCTAGCCTTATATCACTGTAGTAATGTTCAGTGCTTGGAATATTTTATAATGTGCTCTAATGGCAGCAAACTTTATGCATACATTTCTTTCCCAAAACTTGTCCTTTGCCAGCTTCTGTGACTTCCTCGAAGGAGTTTATGAAAAATGTGTCCAAAGTTAAAATCTCAGGTTGTATGCGTGTGAGTCGTGCTTGGGTGGGGCACATGGATTTGGGGTGAGGGCTGCTGCCCCCATGGTGGTGTGGTGGTGGACACAGGTCACACGTTTATTGAGACCCACAGAACATACAGCAAGAGAGTGAGTCCCAGTGTGAACTGGCCTCTGTTGGTGTGGTGGAGATGTGGGTCATGGGCTGTGGCAGGAGGAGCACTGTGAGAAGAGTCTTGATGAGGGGAAGGTTGGGGTTGGTGTATGGGAACATAGATGTTCTGTTATGAATTCCAGACTGAGCCAATGGCAAAGTCCATCCTCAGAGGCATGGACGTCCTGATTCCCTCATGTCCGGCAGGTTCCACCTCAGCGCTGCTGCTTTAGGTGCGAAGCAGTTACATGGCTGACCTTGAGCTGGGGTGCATCCAACTCAGAGACCACAGGTGACCCACAAGCTGCAGGGAAAGTGTGGTGGTCAGGGGCGATCTCACAGTCCTGAGGAGTGGCCAACTGTGAGAGGCGGTGGGAAGCTGCCAGTCACCTCCTCGGCCTCCCTTTCTGCCTTGTGTGCAGGGCCTTTTAGGACACTCTGACTGAGGAGACGGAGCCGAGGTTTCCCGGAGGCAGTCTGAGACCGGTGCGGCCCCAGCGGGTGCGCAAAGCTGCTGTGCACGTCGGATCCGGAGAACCGAGTCCTGCCCTGACCACCTCCCTGTCCCTTCGGCTGCCAGGGCGCACACCTGGGATTGTTGAATATGGGATGTCCATAGGCTTGTGTTCACAGCCTGGTCCTCGGCTACTGCTGCTCTTTGGGGAAGCATTAGACTGTGGAGTAGGTGGGCCTGGTTGGAGGAAGTAGGTTTTGTGGTATGTGAGACGGTCTTCCGAAGCCCAAGCCGGTCTGAACTTGCTGTGTAGCCTAGGATGACCTTCTGGCCTCACCCACCCTGGTGTTGAGATGTGCCTCCTCCCTCTCCTCCCCTTTTCATTCTCCTCCTCCTCTTCTTCTTCACGACAGGGTCTCACATGGCCGAGCTGGCCTTGAACTCTTTGTGCAGCTGAAGTAACCGAAAACTCCTAATCTTTCCTCTGCCCTGGTGCTAGGATTACAAACATGTGTTGCCATACCCGGGAATGCTTGCTGCTAGACAGCTGGGGGATGAGAGCTGATGAGAAGAAAGCAGGGTGACTCAAGGGCTGAGGAGACCTCTAAGGCCTCTTAGCTCCTCCTCAGACTCAAGAGCACAAAGGTCTCTTATTCAAAGCAAATGTTATCTTTTGTGACAGTTATTTTCTTAATACTTAGCACAGTATTTCCTTTGTGTAAAGAAACCATTTTTTATTAAAAGATATAGACTTGCCTCAAGGTATAATCAGCACTATCTGTGTATTAAAATGAGGAAAAAGGAAAGGGAGGCTGGACTCTGGAGATGGGACCAGGAGGAAGGACCAGGAGGAAGCACCGTGGCCCATGAGACATCTTCCTCCGTCTCTCACAAAGGTATGAGACCCACCTTTCCTTTTCTGGGAAATGCTAAGAAGATGCTGTGCTTCTCACTGATAAACAAATTCTTTTGGAGCCCACAAAGCGAGGCTGAGCTTTTATCAATGTAGGGGAGAGGTAAGTCATAAATGTTGGGTTCCACATGTGACCAGTGAGCAAGCCAGCATCCTCATGTACAGGTTGCTGTGGTAACACGACCTAGAAAGGCCACGCCCCTCAAGCAGCACCTGTCTAATGACAAGGGCTTTTGTGGGTTGGTACTGAAGGAGCTGTCACAGCCACAGCTGAGACATGGGGCTGTTAACTGAAGTCTGGGAAGCAGGTTAGGAATGAAGTGAACACTCTCAAGAGGACTTCTCAGGTGCTGAGGCATATAGTTCAGGGGCTAGAATGCTTGTCCGATGTGCAGGAAGCATGATCCTTAGCACTCAACACAAAAGACAAAGATGGCGCACAGTGGTGGAGGCAGGAGATCAGTAACATATAGCCAGGTTGAGCCATCATGGTCTGGAGAACCTGTCACAGGAAGAAGAAAAAGGAGAAGAAGAGAGGAAGAGGAGAAAAAGGAGGAGGAAGGGGGAGAGCTGGAGGAAGAAGAGGAGGAGGAAGAAGAAGAGGGGGATGATGATGATGAGGAGAAGTAGGAGGAAGAAGAAGAGGAGGAAGAGGGGGATGATGAGGAGAAGGAAGAAAAGAAAAAGGAGGAGGAGAAGGAAGAGGAGGAGGTGGAAGAGGAGGGAATGAGCATCACTGCTACCTCCTGAAGGGCCTATGGGCTAGCTGCTCCCTAAGTGCTGTCAGGCATGGATGTTACATTGCTCAGACAGACAAGGAAAACAGGCTCTGAGAGAGGCCAGGCCAGGTTTGGTCCTGAGGCTCTGTGATGTTGGGCACCGTCAGCAAGCAGTAGGTTGGGATTAGGGGGTGCAGGGCAGGCAAAGTTTTGGTTTGTTAATTAACTTTGACAAGTTGACGCATATACAGAGAGCATTTTCATCATACCCTAACTCTCTCTTATCCTTCTTCCAGCTCCCTGCCAGTCCCTCCTCTCCCAGCAGGCCTCTCTCCTACTTTCATGTCCTGTCATGATTTTTGAGAGTCACTGGATTTAGTCCAGGTTGCCCACACGAGCACGGGCGTGCAGCTCTGGACTTGAGCATAGTGCACTCAGAAGGTGCACCACTGGAGACAGTGACTCCTCCTCCCCTTGGCAACCTTCAGCATCCGACAGTTCCCATCCTCAGCACAGGCCTGAACGCTCAGAGGCCCAGTCCTGTGCAGGCCCCGTGCAGACAGCTGCTGCTGCTAGGAGTTAATGAGGACAGTGGCCACGTCATGCCCAGGAAATGCCATTTCATAGCCCAGGTTCCCGTCCTCTGGCTTTCACACTCTTTCTGCCCCGGTTTCCATTGTGCTCCTTGAGCCTTGGTAGACAGAAGTGTCCGGTTTAAGGGCAAGCATGTAGCAGTCACTAATTTCTGCCATCGACTAGTTATGTGTCTGTGCCTTTTCTATCACCCACTGCAGAGGATATTCTTCTGCCAGGGCTGAAAGCAGCGCTAACCTTCGGCTGTAAATATAAACATTTAGAAGAAGCTTTAACAATGTGTTTATTTAACAAAACCACGGTAGTAGGTTCCTCCTTAGGGCCTATGAGCGCCCCAGCCACAGGCTTTGGACCAGCTCTACGATACTGGGCAGAATTCCCTCCAGTGGACCTCAGGTCCCGTCAGAAATCGGTTGGGTCGCCATCGCCCTGGGGGCATACCTTGCTGGCAGGCCAGCGTTGTAGCTTGCAGGGTCCGTAGCTGGGTAGGGCCACTGATGAGCTCCCTTCCCCCGCCCTGTGCATGGCATCTCCTGGCACAGTGAAAGCTGGCCAGCACGGAGGAGGCATCTACACCACCTGTAGCTTGATTTTTCTCCGTCCCGTCCGCAGAAGTGCGGTATCTCAGCGGCAGACTAACCCTGCCCAGGCAGTTCTGCATAGGCCGTGGGGACAGCCATGCTGTTTGGGACCAACAACTCATAGGAGCTATCCTACACCCACTGAGGGTCGAGGACTCTGCAGGAGTGGCAGCCTTCCGTGCTTCCCACTGAGAGCTTGAGCACTTGAAGACGGCTGCAACACCCAGGACGAGAGTGTTCTGACGGGAGATACGTGTGCTCTGAAAGTGGCGGGATTTTAATGGCGTGCTAACGAACACGGCGGGCAGTGGGGTGTGGATGGCTTCCTTCTCAGACCTGCTTTTGTGAGCCCTTTCTTCTGCCAGGTGTGGTGGAGCACATGTGTTAGGGCTCAGACGGCAGAGGTGGACAGATGGTGAGTGAGAGGCCAGTTCATGGGACAGACATAGGAAGACTGCCTCAAACAAGCAAACACACACAGCAACAACAGAAAAAAACCAAGGGACTGAAGAGATGGCTCAGTGGTTAGGAGCACTGCTAGACTTGAAGAGGACCTAGTGTGGTTACCCATAGCGGCTTACCACCATCCTCAACTCCAGTTCCAGGGGATCGGAGGCATGCATGTGGGGCACGTATATCCATGTAGGCAAATTACTCATACACATAAAATAAAAGTAAAATCTAAAATAAATAATAAATAAATAAGTGAAACATGTGAAGATTAAGAAAGTTTTTCGAGGCCTAGAGAGCACTTTTGCTTTCACAGAAGGTCCGGGTGTGATTCCCAGCACACACGTGATGGCTCACAACCATTTGTTCCAGGGAATCCAGCGCCCTCTTCTGGTCTCCGTGGGTACTACATGTACATAGTACATGGGGTCAGGCAAAAGTCCTACATACGTACAATAAATCACCTAGAAATTGCTTGTAAAGGAAAGAATTTCCCTTCACCTCCACGCAGGTTCTTCTGAGCCCAGCCTCGTCCCTGAGCCTCGAGTCCTCGCTGTGAAGGGAGTTCTCACCTCTTCAGCAGTATCACTTGGTTGGGCTGCCTGGCGCAGGGGAGGTGCTTCTGTCACTGGGGCGAGCGACGCCTTTATGATTGGATCTGGAGCCCACAGCACAGGCGGGCATTCAGGTTTGGTTCTGCATGCCTGGCGGAAAGCCTGTGGCTGAGGAGGCCCCAGGCCCTCGTGGGGAAGTGACGGCTGCTGGCTTGCTGTGTGGATACGCTGTGTCTGTTGAACTCTTTCTAAAGAGCTTCGTCTATGCTCACAGATCTGCGCTGTTGCCAGCCATGGTCTCTCCCTCGCCCATCAGTCACTGCAGAGACTTGTGACTGGTCAGGGGACTGACACAGGAGGCTGTGTCAGGCATCTCACGCTCAGAGAACATCCACAGGAGAAGGCAGAAAGGCCATAGAGCCAGAGGGTGGACGGCCTGTGGGATGCCGTCTTTCAGCTGTGACGTGGCCACGGTACTCTTTTTTCTTTTAAACTTATATATTCACTTTACATCCTGATTGTAGCTTCTGCCCTCCTCTCCCCATCCCACTTCCATCCACTTCCCACCGCCTCCCTTCCCTTCTCCTCAGAAAAAGGAATCCCCCCACCAACCAACCCCCTCGCACATCACGGCTCATCAGGACTGAACTCATCCTCATCCAGTGAGGCAAGCAGCTCTGCCAGGGGGAAGTGATTGAAGGCGGGCCTCAGAGGCCATGCCCTAAACAGCACCTGCTCATGCTACTCTTGACTCTCAGCAGCTGCCGTTTTCTACGTGAGACAGGCCTGACATGGGGCCTGACAGCATCCGCCACGGAGGAAGGAAGGCTTATGAGGCTCTGCCATAACTCAGGGTCTATGCGCAATCAGTGACTGATGGGCGAGGGAGAGACATTAGCTGAAGTGGGGTAACTTGTGAGGAGAACTTGGTCCTGTAAATGACCTCTACCTCACAATTCTGTAGGCAGCTCCGCTGAAACTCACTGGCTCATGGGGGGGGGGGCAGTATAGAGGGGGAATTAGGAAGGGGATCAGTATGACTGGGAGAGGGACAAGAGAGAAGAATGGGTGAATATGATTGAAATCCGCTGTGCACATCTGTGAACGTCGCAGTGTTTAAGTAGGCAATGCTGACACCGAACCAAGCGTGAGACCACCATAAGCGGCACAGGCACTTTGTGTTTATGGACTGGGGTGTGATCTGTCAGGACCCAGACTTCATGCTGTCCTAGTTCTTCACACACAGGCACAGTTAGAGCCCTGCCCTCCTGCCAACTCGCACAGGAAGGGCCTCTAAGGAGAGAGCGGGCATGCGCACAGGCTCAATCAACTCTGGGTTTCTCCCCTTTTCCTTTTTATTTATTTATTCTTTTTCAAATTGAGACACATTCTTATGACGTAGCTTAAGCTGGCTTCCAACCCAACGCCTTCTTGTCCCCATGAACTGGGAGCTCAGATGGCAGCCGCACCTGGCTTTTGATATGCCCTGAAATATTCTGCTTAGACACTGGGATTCGGAGGTAGGAGGACGGGATTTTCCTGAGCTTCCAGCTTTCAGTGTCCTCCACCAGCGAAGCCCCATGTTTGGGACAGTTGGATTTTTGCTGAGTGTTCACACCCTCACTCCCCTCACACCTTCCGCCTTTCAGCATCCTGCTCGATGCCCGGGAAAGCCCACCTGAGCACCTTAAAACCGTCTACTCCTCTGTCTCTTTCGCACGTGGGGAGCCCCCCAGGGACACCAGGGAGAGCAGGAGGAGGGCAGTCACGTATTTGCTTCCCCAGCTCTCCCTTCGTGGACCTGAGTAGGGTGAGTACTTCCTCCAGGGACTGTCCTAGATCCTGTCAGGTGACATGCTCCCGTCTTTCTGTCCCGGGTCACAGTCCTGTCCCCTTAAGCAGAAGGGGCTGTGGACACTCCACGCTCATTTGTACTTCTGCATTCCGGCTTGTAAACTTTGTTAAGCCACAACCCTTAAACTGTTATTTTAAAGTCTCTCTCTGTGTGTGCACGCATATAGCATGTGTGTGGAGGTCTGAGACCAACTCTTTTTTTTTTTTTTTTTTTTGAGACAGGGTTTCTCCATATAGCCCTGGCTATCCTGGAACTTGCTCTGTAGTCCAGGCTGTCTTCAATCAGAACTCTGTCTACCTCTGCCTCCTAAATTCTGGGATTAAAGGTGTGAGCTACCGCCATCTGGCCTGAGGACAACTTTGAGTCTTCCTCTTTCTGTTGTGGGTTTGGAGTATTTGGCTAAGGCTGTTATACTGTGTGGTAAGCATTTTCCCCCACTGGTCCTCCCATTACATGGCACTGAGCTTATCCACCATGAACTGCCACATCCTATTGTTGTGGCCTGACAGCTGAGGACTTTGTGGAATTGTCAACATGGCTGGTGCTCTGTCTCCCACTGCGCTGTAGGCACATGATGTCTGGAAAGTGTCTGATGATCTGTATGTCAAATGGACGACCAGATCTGCGCTACGGCCCCTTGCTCGAGCACCCCATGCCATGCACAGATGCTCGTGAATCCTAGGAGCCATTAGGTTAAGCAGCACAGAACAGACGGAGTCTGGGACTCAGATTTCCCATGAGCCCCCTGAGCTGCCTCAGGGCTTCATGCCCAAATGAGCGACATGAAGATGTGTGAGGGGCATCTAGAACAGAGAGACAGTAAAGGCAGGATGTGTGCTAAAAGAACAGTGTACTTTCTCTACCTCTGATAAAAATTCCGGGACACAAAATAGGAAACGGACGTTTTCATTTGTTTATAATTTAAAAGAAAGTATGCTGAATAAACTGAATTTATAGCTACCAGATTTGCATTTACAAAGTAGATATTACCTTTATTCTACTTATTGTTGGTACATCAGGCTTCATTTTATCATTCTATACAAGGTAACGTTGATATAACTTCCTTCATCCGCGGTTGCTACCACATGCACAATTGCAGGCTCCAAAGTGGGTCGTGGCGTTTATTATAATTACATTTTCACTGTGCGAGTGTTGGAGGGATTTCTTCTTGTGATGAAATTGTGTACCCCACAATTTGTGTGCCTCTGGGAAGATGATTTCATGGGTGGGAATCACAGAAATATCAGGCCAAACTCTTCCAAATCCTCTTACCAGGCCTCAGGAGTTCCTAGTTGTTTACAATTTTCTCAAGGTTATAACTCCTAAGTAAAAGAAATTCCATGACCTTCCTTCCTGGGTTCCTAAGCAGGATGGGCTTCCAGCTGGAGGCGTCATAGTAGACCTCCTCTTTGCGCAGAGCTGCCCCTTTGATGATCTCCAGGGCGCAGTCCTCCTTGGGAGCAACTTGGAGGTTGATTTTCCCAGAGACCTCCCTCATGGCTGTTTCTGTGGGCCACAGGAAAAGTGGGTTATCCAGGGTTAGCAGAGCCTGTGTGATGGGGACCGCAGACCTCCTGCTGTTAGGCCCTGTGTGCTCCTGTCTGAGCCCCGCATGCTCTTGGGCACCTTAGACAATTGGGTGTGTCCAGTGCGGGCCAGGGCGGACTGGCCGGCAGTGGCCGCCCTGGATGGGGGTCTGCGGGCAGGGGAGGCAGCAGCAGGGGGTGCAAGCGCGCTTCTGTGTGTGCTTTGGAGGGAGACACACTGATGTGGGGTGCAGAATGAGGACTAGGTAGTGATGAAAAAGGTAGACGGCAGAGAGAATGTGGCGTGGCATGGTGCACTGTTACAGAAGGGAAAGCAGAACCAGGCTTTGGCCCCTCAGCACTGAGCACGGTCACAGCGCAGGAGCAGCCAGTAACTGTGCTCTCTTCCTGCAGGGTCATGTCTTCCAGACATACCTTCCCTCCCTTCGTCTCCATGTCTCAAGTAGCCCAGACTAGCCTCGAACTCAGTAGATAGCTGAGAGTGCCTATGACTTCTGCTCCTTCTGATCTACTTTCTGAGGGCTGGGATTGCAGTTTATGCAGTGCTGGGGGCCGAACCAGGGCCACATGAGTACTGGATAAGCACTCTACCAACCGAGCTACAGCCCCAGGACCTTGCCACTCCTTAAACAAAAATGTCCCACAGTCCTGGATGTGTCTTAGATAAACGTGTAGACACGTTCTCACTGTCTTCCCACACCCCTCATCTTTCCTGAGTGTCACCATCACGCTTAACCTTGTGCAGCGGACAGAAACGAGCACCACAGGTGTAGCACAGTGTTGGCTGCTTGTTTGTTTTGTTTGCTAGTGCCCCTTTTAGGCTCTGGGATGTGTCCAGGAGAACACGCGGTACTAATTTCTCCTATTTTTTTTCTTAGTCTGAAGGTTATTTTCTTTTTCTCTTCCCTCTCCCTTTCTCTTCTTTTGTCCCTCATGGCCTTGATTCTTTGAAGATACTGTCACTGTGTCTAAGGCATGTCCTTCCGTTGGATGCTGTGTGCCTCTCAGTGTATCATACTGAGAGGCCCATGAAACCATCTTCTCCTTACTGTTGGGGCAGTAAGAAAAGTGCACAGGTGTTTGGGAGCTTCTGTAGAATAACAGTGGCCACAGGTAGCTCACGTGAGCATAAGTATCTCAGGAGGGTGAAGCTGGCCAGACCCCACCAGCCACAGAGGTGCCTCAGTGAATGACAGGGCCAACACCTCCAGTTATGTCTCTAGTGCGTTGCCCCTGAGGAGAAAAGCACCCCCAGGGAGACAGGACCCTCCTTTCTTCACATGTTAGTGTTGACAGACAAACCTGTGGTCATTTATCCAGGGTCTTTTCTTACCTGTGTCTATGAGGCCAAGGACACAGAGCGTGATAGACACGTTGACCTTGGTCATTAAGTATTCTTGCCTAATGGTTGAAAAGAACCCATCCAGAGCAAACTTGCTTGCAGAGTAGGACGCAATCATGGGCAGGGCTATTTTCCCTAAATGGCAGATAAAAGAAGTTTGGTAATAAAGTTTGGCCTTAGACAGAGCAGGGCTGGCAACCCCAAGGGCTCTCCCTAGCCGCTGAGTCTCAGTTTCTCACTATTTTGTAAGTTATCCTGTGGAATTACGTTTCTGAAAAGCTAGAAGTTAGGTTTTTAGAGGTGTGAAGGCTGGCATGAGACTTGCCCCGCCCCCTGTCATAGGCTCGTGTGCTTGCATGCTTAGTCCCCAGTGGTGAGATGCTGGAAAGCTTAGGCGTGTGGCCTTGGTGGAGTATGTGTGTCACACGGGGTGGGCTTTGAGTTTTCTCAAGCCCACACCAAGCCCATTCTCTCCTGTCCTCCTCACTCCTCTCTCTGCCTGCTGCATGAGGTTCAGCAGCAGCTCTCGGCTGCTTCTCCAGCACCATGCCTGCCTGCTCCCCACCACGGTGACGGCGGGCTAACATCTGAAACTGTAAGCAAGCTCCTGATTAAATGCTTCTTGAGAAGAGCTGCCTTGATAGAACAGCAACTAAGACAGGTGTATGGGGCGAGCTGCAGCTCGCCACAGGAGGGAGACTGGCCGACGCTAAGCAACGTAGAAGTGACATGGTCTTCAACGCAGCTGTACGTTCTCACAGCTGCTGTCTCCTGCTCGGATCCTAGAGGGCCAGTTCCGTGGCCTGTCTCCCTTCTGCACTAAGGGGATAAAATGCCCATGTTTGACTTTTACACAAAATCTGAACTTTCATCACGTTGGTAGCTGAGGGACATGTGGACACAGACAGAAAGGATGAGCTCTTTGCATGCCCTATGGATGGAACGGAGGAGATCTGAGACTGTGGGCTCTCTTCCGAGCACCAACAGAAAGACTATAAATTCTTGTCTGCTAGCTCTGGAAGCCAAGCCACCTGGTGGACAGCTTCCCTCTCTTGCACATGTAACACTTTCCCTCCTATCCTAAAGCCTGAGCCATGCTCTACAGAATCTGGATTTCGTCTTTATTCCTCCACAGAGTGTGAACTGTTAAAGTGAGCAGTTAACACACTTGAAATGTATCTGGCCACTTGATGCCTGCATCACTTGTGAAAAATTACAAATCCAGAGAGACAGCATGCTACAGAGACCGAGGGTCTTGTGGTGTTTCTGTAAAGAACACTCTTTTCCCTTAAAATGACAGTTACAGACTTCCTACAAAATGCAAAGTGCAACCATAAGTGCGTGTCTCTAGTGGTTGTGGTGCTATTGCTGCTCTCTCAGTATGTCTCTGCCCTTTTCCATAGCAGTGGAAGCCTGATTTCTCTCTGGGCACACAGCTACCTGGAATGGAGTGGATGGAACACACTCTCCGTAGCCAGTCACAGCCAGGTGGCTAAGCTCTGCAGTGGTCAGCAAGCAGAGGTGGAAGGAAGTCTCTCTGCCTTCCATTCTTTCTTCCTAGATGTCTGAAGGTGGCGGTGATGGTCATGGCTCCTAATCTAGAACCATGCGGTAGAAGGCACCATTAAGACACTGCCCTGAAGTGGCCTTGCCAGCTCTGCTCCACCACCGATAGCCTTGACTTACCTTCTCATTTGCTTTGCTCACTATTGTTTTTAACTTCCATTACCTGAGAGCTGGACTCAGACCTTGTTTTAGATAGCCCATGTGAAAGAAAAACCTGACATTGCTGTGGCTTTATTCCTGTAACTCAGGATGGCTCCAGGAATAGGCATGTGACCCAGTTTGGACCAAAGAGACAAGGAAAATTTTGTTGGTGTGTTTCACAGAGTTCTTTTCCCTCTGGGAGTTTCCTGAGGGAGCAATCCTTCCTCTCCTGATGAACACTTTGTGCATTTATATGGGCTGGAATTGCTGCAGCTAGCTCATTGTCAGCTGAGGGAGAAACACAGAGGGAGGCAGGCAGAGCCAAGAGGACCATGGGACACAGCCTGAACTGGGTCAGCTGTACAGCCTGCCCTACATTAGAACTCCAGTTCTGCCAATAATGTTCCTTAATGTTTAAGAAAAAAAAAATTCAGAATATTTACAGGAGTAGTATATGCCTAAAATATGAGTTTTAGAGACAGGTGGCCTGGGTGTAAATTCCAGGTGTGGCACTTCTTAATTACAATTTGTGGATAACACCATTACTGAGCTGAAACAACCATGTAACACACCTACCACAGACTCTGAGCCTTTCAGAGAATGCTGTTGTCATCAACAGAGTTAGTATTCAAATCGGCAAGGAATGTATGAGCTATTCAAAAAGTCATGTTGGGACAAATAGCTAATTACTTAGGGGAATGGAAAATGCCACTCTTGTACCTCAGAGAATACATGAGGAAAGTAAGATGAGACAGTAAGGGAAGGGTGAGTTCTCATCTCAAGAGACACTTAATTCAGGAAAACAGGCGCACACAGTGAAAGGAAGGCCTGGAGGATGGAACGTAAAACTTGAAAAGCCGCCTGGTACTGAAACACCCACCTGCCCCTTCACACCTCCTTCAGAGACCCCTCTTCTAGCCTTGGAAGGGTGCCAGGCCACAGGCAGTGAACGCACAGCTTGATTACATGCCGCGGCCTTCCTCAAGAAATTGAAATAAATGACAAAAGGATTCTAATTCCTGCCGTTTGGCTTTGAGCTAAAAGGTTACGTAAGGCGTAAGGCTACGACTGAGAGATCCGCTTGCAGACACGAGAGAGGAACGTCAGCCAAAGCCGCTGTAGAAGGCAGACCTGTGGGGCGGGGAACCACGGAAGCTGAGTGCAATAGGCGCTACCTAGCCTTAAAGGCCGGATGCCTCATTTGAAAGGTCTAAGGCTGAATAATTGCTCAAAGTTAGAAAGATTGGTGAAAAAAAACAGATTCAGGTCTGTGTCTAGTGGCCCAGACTCCTGCCCTCTGATGCTGTTTCCTCTACACGTGCCTCTAGTTTTCTTTATTATTATTGTCATTGCTGGGCCCTGTTCTCTATAGTCACACTTTCCAGGAATCCTGCCAAATCCAGTTCCAGCCCTGCTGCACTGTTACAGAACAACCCAGTGGTTCTCAGCCTTCCTAAGGCTGCGCCTGTTGAACACAGTTCCTCACCTTGTGGGGACCCCCAGCCACAAAATTATTTCTTTGCTACTTCATAAATGTGATTTTGCTACTGTTATGAGTTGTAATACAAATATCTGGTGTGCAGAATATCTGATATGCAACCCATAGGTTGAAGACCGTGGGTATAATCCCTCCTCTCACAGCTTGGTGGGCCAAAGCCCAGCTGCGGACTCTAGCAGCGAGTCCTTTGTTAGGTTCAGGCCCTCGCTTAGATGCTCTCCTTTGTGCTCTGGGGTTGTAGATACTTTGGTCCCATTTCTGGTCTTCTCATCAGTTTCCCGCTGTACCTCCTCTTCCTCTGTCTCTCACTTTTCTACAAGGATGCTTGTTATTGGAGTTTGGCTCACTCAGAGAATCTGAGATTATTTCATCCTGGTATCTGAGTTACATCTTTGAGGACCCTTGCTCAGGTAAAGTTCTGTTCATAGGTTTCAGGGGGATGTTTGTTCTGGGGGCACACTCTTGTCATCCATTACACCTTCCTTAGCATAGTGAGCATACAGACTGTGACACTTGATGTGTTTATGCTTGGGTGGTAACAACTCAGCTATAGAAGCAAGAAGCCTCCTAGAGCCATTTTGGTTCATTCACGAAATTCCCTGCATCTCAGGCCTCAGCTTTAAACAAAGATGCATCATAAGTGATTTTCAGGAGAAAAGGAAGGTGGTGAGAAAAGAGGGGAAAGGAGAAAGGAGAGGCAGGGAAGGAGTCATGAGTGATGCAGTCTCCCTGAGGGAGTCAGAGCGTCACACATGGTGTCTGAGTTTCTTCTTTTGTTGCAACACGAGGGAGAAGGAGCATGTTCTGGCCCACAGCTCAGGTTATAATCTATGTCATCAGGAAGTGCAACAGGACCTGAGGGAGCTGGTCACACTGCATCCGAAGTCAAAAGTCAGAGAGAGCGAGAGCGAGAGCGAGAGAGAGAGAGAGACTCAAGCTGGCGCTCAGCTGTGTTTTCATTTGAAGCAGTTGGGGAACTTTCCCATCCACAATCCATATCAGCATGACCAGTCCACCACACACATGCCAGGGGCTCATCTCCCAAGTAATTCTAGATTCTATCAAGACAACTGTAAGACCTGGGGTCTCACAGCTCAGGAGTTCAAGATCGCGCCCTTCCCAGAAACTCCCCCAGACCAAGACTCATTGCAAAAGCAAGAGGTTTATTAACCATTGCACAATGGGGTCACCCCTGCCGGTCAGCAAAGAGTGGCAATGGGAGACAAAGGCCCTTAGGTTTATAAAAGAAAAATTGTGGGAGATTTGAAGTTGCAGTCTTGGCAATTTAGGATTGGATGAGGAAGCTATAAAGTAAGATAATTGGTTAGTCTTAGGTGCTCAAGCTTGGCCAGTCCTGCCAAGTGTGGATG
Source organism: Psammomys obesus (assembly GCF_907164565.1). NCBI lineage: Eukaryota > Metazoa > Chordata > Mammalia > Rodentia > Muridae > Psammomys > Psammomys obesus. Next base: position 1,907,578 of record NW_026590859.1, on the reverse strand, counting down.
CAGCTGCAATTGAAGGTGGGGGTGGTTAGCTCATCTTTGAAGATTAGGGGCTACAGACTTTTGGCTGGAGGTCAAAAGATACTCAGAAGAAGTCTAGGTTCGTTGCTAAGAAACACTATCTCAAAGACAAGGGTCTGGTCCTTCTTTTTGCTGAGTGAAGGTCATTGCTTGCTTGCCCTTTTTTTTCTGTCCTCACAGATAGGGTCACATTTTTCCATTCTCTGGAAAGGTACTAAGAGGCTTTAGCTTAACGTGGACCTAAAACTCAAAACTATAGGCTTTAGAAGACATATAGGTTACAAAGTTAGCCTAACCCTTTCAACAACAGCTAACATTAACCATCACATGTGGTTTATAAGGTGCCTTTAAAAATTAAAACAAAACATAGAATTACTAAGCAAGGGTCAAGACTAGGAGAAAATTATTGCTCATTTATCAGCCATTATGGCAAGAGCATGCCTGAGGTTCCTGTGCCGTACCGTCCCCACACCCGTAACATTTTGTCTTTCGGATTTCACAGCCTGCATTTGATCTGTGTTAAAATCAACAGTTCTCAGTTTCCGTCTATGAGTGGACCAGGTTGGATTCTGTTAACCCCGGGACTCAAGCCTGCAGCCCTCCTTGTTCTTCCAGACTGCTCTGGAGAGAGGGTGGTGTTGGACAAGTCTGTAGGAGGTCAAACTTTGCTTATAAGCCACAGTTGCAGGGGTGGCTGGGGGCGGAGATGGGGGCAGGAAAGACGTGGTGGTGTGAGTCTGTGGAACTGGTCAAGGAATTGCTAAAAGACATCAGGAGAGAAGGCTTTGGAAGTGGCTGCAGGTCAGCCAAGTGAATTATCAGTGATTAAGTCTTTTTCAAACTCAGACAGGCTTTTCGGCAGATTTGTTCTAAATCTAAAGGACCAGACTGCCAGGAAACTGTATCTGGAGGAGGCAAGCTTAGAGTCTTTGGAAATGAAGGCAAGGATGGGGGCAGGGAATCTGTGAGCAGGGAAACAGCAGCAAACCTCAGAGGTCTTCCACACCCGCAGAACACTCACCTAAAGCTCCTGGGGCACATGTGTTACAACCATCAGAAAAGTGGATTTGAGAAGGCAATGTGGGTTTGCTGAATATTACAGCCACCCCCCTGGGGGGGTGCCTGGAGTACCTGGGAAGCCAACGTTACTATTTCTGCACTAGACAAAAAAGCCTCACTGAATTACAGAGAGGAAATCCTTGATTTTCAGTCCCCCTATCCCCCTAGATTCTCCATTTAGGAACTGCTGTTAATGGTTGTACACCAGAGGCTCATAAAGAAAGAAAGCTGGGGAAGAGTGTAAAAACAGGAAAAAGAGAAGATAGCTTCCCTGCCCCCAGCACTTTCCAACACAACTTTGGGCATCTAATGAGTGTGTTTCCTATTCCAGGAACTATTCTTGAATATTTTCCCACATAACACACCACATAGACCACACATGGTGGCAGTCATACAACCCCAGCACTCAGGAAGGAAAACGAGAAGGCCAGGGGTTCAAGGTGCTCCTCAGCTACGTAGCACGCATGGGGCTACCCTGGGTTACACAGGACCCTGTCTCAAAAGAAAATGAAAGAATCTGGATTTTGAAAGGAGTTTTGCCCTTTCAGGCTTTCTGAGGCATCTTAATCTATTTTACCAGGTGCAAATGCAGAAGTTTCATCACATAAACTGTTTAGCATAGTGTAGGAAAGGCTTTGTGCTAAAGTTAAGTCACACAAGTCTTGACATTTTAACTAGCCAACGGAGACCATTCTTGAGGTAAGAAGTGAAAGGATCAGACTAACTTTGTAACCTGTATGTCTTCTAAAGCCTATAGTTTTGAGTTTTAGGTCCAGGTTAAACTAAAGCCTCGTAGTACCTTTCCAGAGAATGGAGAAATGTGACCCTGGCCATCTGTGAGGACAGATATAAAAAAGGGAGCAAGCAATGACCTTCACTCAGCAAAAAGAATGACCAGACCCTTGTCTTCGAGATAGTGTTTCTTAGCAACCAACCCGGATGGCCTCAGTCCTTCTTCTGAGTAGACCCTGACCTCAAAAGCCCACAACCCCAATCTTCAAGGATGAGCTAATCACCCCCCACCCCCACCTTTAATTGCAGCCGCATCCACACTTGGCGGGACTGGCCAAGCTTGAGCACCTAAGACTAACCAATTATCTTACTTTATAGCTTCCTCATCCAATCCTGAATTGCCAAGACTGCAACCCCTAAAAATTCCCATGCCTTGTCCTTTAAAAACCCAAGGTCTTTGTCTCCCAGTGCTACTCTTGGCTGACCAGCAGGGGTGACCCCATTGCTCGATGGTTAAAATAAACCTCTTGCGATTTTGCATCGATGAGATCTGATCTCTTGAGTTCTCTTCATCCCTTCTGGAAATTAGGCTCATGCTGGGCCTAACAGAAGCAGCTGGAGAAGGAAAGGATTGTATCATGTCAGGGCCACCAGGCCACATGCGTGCTCTGGGAAGGCCAGGTTCCCACAGAACAGGGTTGAGTGGGCAGTAGAGGAAAGGTCACATTGTTACCAATGACATCTATAGGAGCCCCTTGTCCAACTGCCAGTAAACCCTGCCAGAGCCAGAATCCATGGAGAGAGGTGATATGTGAAGAGGGTGTGCCGACATGCTTGGAGCAGTTTTAACTGAAAAGGCTGTTGGTGCTTTGCTCAGGGTCAAATTCTCGGTGCCACAGAATCAACCTTCTCCACCTCACTGGGCTCATAGGGTGGAGAATACTTTTTTCTTTTAAAATAATTTCAAACTTGTAGCAAAGTTAATTGTACATACAAGAAATTATTTTTTTTCCTGAGCCCCCTTTAGACAGGGTCTCGTTTAGTTCAGGCTGGCCTCAAACTTTATATGTAATGGGTGTGACCTCTTGAACTCCTGATCCCCCTGCCTCATTCCCAAGTGCACTACCACCACACACAGCTCCCATGAACCTTTTGAAAGTAATTCCTGTTACGGAAGTCAGGAATTACTCCATGTCCTACCACCTTGAATACTGCAGTGTCCGTTCCTTCTACAGAGGGACACTGTCCTGCTCCATCACAGTATGAGCGTGACACTGAATGAAACCACCCATTGTAATTAATATTTACAATGCTGGGCAATAGTTACTCCATCCTAAACCTCCAAGCCCTCATAGTTTCCTAACATTTAGATTTCCCACATTATACTTGCTTTTTGTGCTATATTAGGTCCAGTCCATCTCTCCACATTGTTCCAAGATCTGTCCTCCAGCTCTGCTCCTCTCTTAGCTCTCCTCTCACCCCTTCTCTTCCTACTCATTTCCTGCCCTCTCACTCCTCCTCTCTTTCCTGTCCTCTGGCTCCTCCCATTGCACAACATTGTAGCTAGTTGCTTTATTTTGGCCTGTTTACACAAAGCTGATACAGGATGCTTAGAATAAGTATCACAATGCAATATCCAGATTGAAACCAGAGAGTGTGTGTGTGTGTGGGGGGGAGAAATCAGCATTTGAATGAACAAGGGTAAGGTGTATACATTTCAAAAGAACGTTATACTAACTTTTCCCACTTTAAGTCCAATAAAAGGCTCCTTTTCTTTCAATACAATAATTATGAAATTATGAGAACTGTTAGGTAAAATCTACATGTGCAATGTCTAGTCCACGTGTATTTTGCAACTTAGGAGAAAGTATCTGATTATCCTATCTATGTTGGCAAGTTAAAAAGTTCTATACCTAAGTTAACTTTTATCCTTATTGGTAGTACCTATATGAAAGGATTTCTTAACTTCTAAACAACTTAAGCTTAATTGTGGCACTATAACTATTTGGTCTTCAACCCCGTCAGAGACTTGAGAAGAAAAAAAATTAGTTATTAGAGTAAACAGGAAGTGCATGTTAGCAGCTTCCAAAAAATAAAATTGACAGAAACAGTTTGCAGCCTGAACAGTCACCTATAACTCTTTATAACGTTGGAGCATCATCTTCAGCCTTCTGGCTCAGAATATTTGACAGACATATATGTGAAGCAGGAACTATTTAGGACTTGTTTACCCTGTCTTGGCAGAGTTCAGCAGTCGACTTGTCCTGCATTTAAGTTTGCCCATTTTTGGCAGAATTTGTCTGTCATGAAGCGAGGGTATTTTCTTTACCCGAGTGGCTCGTTTGCCACATTTGAAGCCATTTCCATATGGAGGTTCTTTGATGCTCATCATCTTCTTTCAGGTAGGCGGGTGCTGCCAGGAAATGACTTGTCTCATTGTCAAAGAATCTTTAAAATAATAAAGAACATTTTAAATGCCATATTCTGTAGGTCTCTGAAGTTTTTGAAGACTACCTATCTTTATGTAATTGATCCATATACAAAATCATATCTATCTGTTAAACCTAGGATGTATACTCCTGTGATAAATTAGACTAGTGTATGCCATAACTATGAGTTGAATAACTAGCAATTAACTTGCATTACCTAATACCTTAACCTGTTTTTAATAGCAACTCTTGCTGTTTAGCCATTTACAGAGATAATCTAAGATTCAAAATGACAAAATTTTCCTTAAGGTTACCATGTATATTCTTTTTTCTTAATAATAGATGTTATGTCCTTACTGATCATTTTTAGTTTTATGTAAAGAGAGATAATGTTACACTGCTCTGAAAACTGCCTTATCCTTTTAAACGTGAGACATTTACATGGGGGGAAAAATGTTGGTCATGCCTATGTAAAAAACACGAGGCTTAAAGAAAATCTTAAGTTTGGGATCAGTTGTGCCAATTTACACTGTAACAAACAAAGCCCAGTTGGTTATTTTAGTTGATGTTTTAGTGAATTGGTGGACCCTTACCAGAAAGAGCTGACAAATATCTTGCAGCCAGAGAGCTTTGAATTTTAGCCGTTATTAATCTGATTATTAGGATGAGTACTATTGTCTGTAACTTAGTACCCCACTCCTTTTTTTTCCCCCATTTTCTCCTTCAACTTTTTTGGAGAAAGTATGGAGAAGAACCAACAGCATTAAACATATTGCAACCAGATCCATGACTATGACAGCCAATACAAAGCCAAAAAGCAATTAAAACACCCTCTGCCATGGCAATTTTTTTTTTTTTTAATTTTAGATGCAGTTTAGGCCAAACTCTGTCTAGAGGTTTGTCTGCCTCCAGTTCCTTTCTTTCCTGCCATTGCTGTGGAGCTGAGCCAGCTGAGCCAACCACAGTATAAAAGAGCCATGCTTGTTTACCCCTCAGTTAAACTGCAGCAGCAGCCAGTTTTGTTACGGAAGTCTCAGGTCTGCCCACAGGAGGCTGTCTTTTGCTCCTGGGCTGGTTTAAGAGTCTCTCTTAAAGAGACAGCAGTAATTGACCTTGGAGTTTTAAGTTTTAAGTTCGGGTTTTATCACTGGGAGCTTATTCCCCCCACCAAATTATGATGAAGTATGATTTAAAGGGTGTGGATACTTAGATTAGTTGGGCGCCATTTGTTGTAGGCAGTGATTAATATTTACTAATGATTATCTTTTGGTAAAGCTTGCTGTTATGCCTAACAGCTGTATAACCAAATCACCACACAGATACTGGGTGTATTTAGTTAACCTAGAACACAATGCTGGGCAATAGTTACTCCATCCTAAACCTCCAAGCCCTCATAGTTTCCTAACATTTAGATTTCCCACATTATACTTGCTTTTTGTGCTATATTAGGTCCAGTCCATCTCTCCACATTGTTCCAAGATCTGTCCTCCAGCTCTGCTCCTCTCTTAGCTCTCCTCTCACCCCTTCTCTTCCTACTCATTTCCTGCCCTCTCACTCCTCCTCTCTTTCCTGTCCTCTGGCTCCTCCCATTGCACAACATTGTAGCTAGTTGCTTTATTTTGGCCTGTTTACACAAAGCTGATACAGGATGCTCAGAATAAGTATCACAATGCAATATCCAGATTGAAACCAGAGCGTGTGTGTGTGTGTGGGGGGGGGAGAAATCAGCATTTGAATGAACAAGGGTAAGGTGTATACATTCAAAAGAACGTTATACCAACAACTCTTCCAGCTTCTGTAACTACTAGTGACCAAGTAGGTAGCTTAAGCTAGCAGAGACCTACTCTCACAACTGTGGATTGGCCATGTGTGAATCGGTGAGCTCAGAGGACCATGCTCCCCAAGAGAGAATCCTGACAGGATGTCAGCACTGCCCTCGTCTCTGATGGCATATTCAAGAGGCCTCTCTTTCCTTCATCTTTTGTCTTGTCCCTTATGGCTGCTTATTGTTGGATTTAGTGCTCCTGTGGGTAATCAGGGAGATTCCAGCTCAAGAGCCTTCTTTCGGTTAAACTTGCAAAGATCCTTCCAAAGAAGGTCTTGAGTTCATGGGGTTAGGATGCTGGCTTTCCAGGGGCTGCCATCCAACCCACTGCGGGGATGCTAACAGATGCCTGCTGTATAATCCTCAGGCATGAAGCCCTGATGCTCCTCCCCACCATATTCTTTATAGCAAAAGCACCCCAAAGATCATGCGTTACATTGCATGTTGGGACTTGACAGTCCACTTCTATTTGAAACAATCCCCCAGCCTGTCACTGAAGTTCATGGCTTTGACACTGTTGGGGAGGCTCAGGTACACAGGTATCCTGTACTAGCCAATATTCCATGGTCAGCTCTTGCCAGATACCAAGAGCTGATGGCTCAATGTTTATGAATTTTGCAAGCACATTGACGTCAGCCTATGACAATCATGAACGATGTACACTGTGGAAATGCTACCAATCAGGTTTTTAAAAGTTTCCTTCTGGGAAGCTGGCCATTGAACATAGACCAGCACATTTATGGCACTGTCCTGACATTTGGATTTGTCTGATATTCTGGCATGATTTGATTTGAGCTATGCACTTCTGGTAGGCTTAAGAGTAATTCTGTGTTCTTCACCTCCCGTCCCAGCAGACTGATAACGTGGTTCCAGTCAGTTGGTTCTGTGGCCGGTGATGTTAACCATGGGTCACTGGATTCAGAAGGAACACTCAGGTTTTTCCAGCATGGAACTAACTGCTCTTTCATCTTGTAATCAGTAAGTGCATTAAGTGAGTTTTTTTCAAAAGTATTTAACCATCATTAAACACAGCTTCGAGCCATGAGGTACAGTTCTGTTGGGCAACAGCTTCTACTATCATCTCCAGAACTGTTTTCATGGTGCAAACTGAACTCTACACCCATTAAACAACCCCCATTTTCTCCCTCCCCGTGGCCCAGCCACCACCAGCCTGCTACCAGTACCTTTTCCTTTTGTTTGCGGCCTGTCTGTGTGTTTCAGTGTTTCCTCCTGGCTAGGAATGTGCACTGCCCTGCTCTTCCTGTGAATTCTCATCTTTTTGTGGCTGTGTGGGTTGCTCTTGAATTTTAGCTGTTTTCAAATCTCTCTCGGAGACTGATTCTAACCCCGAGTATCTACCCACAAATAGAGCTGCTGGATTATGTGGCAGTGCTATTTTTAAATATTCTGAGGGTGGCTGTGCCCCCATTCCCACCGCCCCCAACAGCTGTACCATTTTCCATCCTAGTATACAGGGCTTCCAAATAGTCTGCATTTCTTTCCCTCCCTCTTTCTCTCCTTCTTCCCCTTGTTTTTCTTTCTGTCTTCCTCTATCCCCTTTGCCTGTCAAGGTAGCAGCATGCTGAAAGATGCGGGCTGGTACCCTCTTATCCTTGGGGTTTCCCTAGTGATTACAGATGTTGGACATGTTCGCATGTTTCCATTGGACAGTTAAGTATCTTCTTTGGGGAAGTAACTTTTCAGGTTCTTTGGCTAATTTTGTATTAATTGTTTGCTTTTTTTTGCCATTGAGTAGGTACCACTTTGAGATTATATAAATGCCCTATTTCTTATTAAACCTTCACCCTCTGGTTTTAGCACTCATTAATATGTCCTGGATAAATGATTACCGTAATGGTTGCTAACTGGTGATTCTCCAGTGTCCTTTTCCCTGTGTTGTTTATCATTCGGCCTTCCACTATGTGGGGGAAAGGTCATCTCCATTTGTTTATTCATGTGATTATATAACCATGAATTTGCTGTTTTCTATGGCATGTAATAGATTATAATCAATTTTTATTATTGTTATTTTAATGCTGCAGTAGCCCCAGACAGGGGATCTTTTAAAAGTCAGCCTCTGTGCACATATTATTACGTTTTTAAAAATATTTTTTTATTTTATGTGCATTGGTATTTTGCTTGTATATTTATCCATGTGAGGGTGTTGGATCCCTTGGAACTGGAGTTATAGACGTTTGTGAGCTGCCATGTGGTCGCTGGGAATTGAACCTGGGTCCTCTGGAAGAGCAGCCAGTGTTCTTACTGCTGAGCCATCTCTCCAGCCACTTTCTTTACTTACTGGCAAAACAAGATTTTTAAGCTTGCTTGCCCTTCCTTCCTTCCCTCCCTCCTTCCTTCTTCCAGTCCTGGGGATCTTACCCAGGGCCTTGGCTGGGCAAGCTCTGTGCTGCTACACTGTAGACTCAGCATCCACTCGTGTTCTCCTGTCTCTGTCCAGGAGCTGCTTTGGGTCCTTTCAGTGGCTGAGAAACAAGATCTGGGACCCACTGTGGTCTCTCAGTGGCAGTGAAGGGAGTGTGTATGTATGTATGTATGTGTGTGTGCATGTGTCTGTGTGTGCAGACATGTTCATGTTCTGTAAACACTTCATTAACAACTAACCCATATGACAGCCAGCCTGATGTCACAAGCTCTCTGACTTCTCGCTCTTTTTGTAGTCAGAACACCAGCTTGGCTTCTGTTTTCAGCACATTCCAGGTATCCTTGGATGGCTCTGTCTGGGGTTGTCCTCTCTTTGCCTCTCCACCCAGCACATGGGAGCCCTTGTTAGCCATCCAGGCCACAGGAGAACCCTCTTTACTCCATAGTAGGTGACCCACAGCCCTGTCCTCTCTTTGTACTGACACTGTGCCCAGTGCTATGTACACTTCCGCTTTAGGCTTTGACTCTTTGCCCCTTGTGAGGGGACATTCCTTATCTAACTCTGTCTCTAGTGGTTGTTGGAGCTGTTGATCTGGCAGCTGCTTTGATATTTAAATCTCAGCGGAAAGACTGCTTTTACCAGGCCTTCACTGAAGTCAGGGAGGAATTTCCAGGTCCATCTCCTTTTGTTTGTGACAGCGCTGGGATAGCTTGTGAAGATCAAACCTCTTGCTTCACCTGTTGTGAATTTAACCCATTGTTCTGAGCTGTCTTTACTCTGGCTTAAAAGCACTCTGCAATAAAAGGCTGCTGACTGGTCGGCTCTGGAGCCTCTTAGAAAAGTCCCCTGTGTGTTGTGTGTTAGTTTATTAATTTTAATCCTCACTCCCAACTCAAGAACCGTTCGATTCTGCTGGTGGGCTTTGGCAAGCGGTCAGACTACCACTGCTGCTCTTTGACACAATCCTGGTCCATCATTGTAAAATAACTTTTATTTGCCAAATGTAATTATTGTCCCAGAGGCTTACTGCAAAATAAGCTCACCCTTTTTAGCTCTCTGAACTCTGGCTGGCTAGTTCAACTCAGCTGTTTTGGCTTAAGCTCCTCTCAAAGCTCACTGATTCTATCTGGCTCCTCTTGACTTTTGACTGAATTGCTCTGCTTGGCCTCAAACTAACTCTGGCAATTATTTCCTAATCTTCTAATCCTTCCTATTCTCTGACTTCAACTACCTCTGCTGACCTGCCAAACTCACGAACTCAACTGCCAGTGAGAGACCAAAAAGATTAAAAATTAGCAACTATTATTAATTAAGGCCTGAACTATGTGGGTAGAGAAGTCTAGTGATGCCCTGAGGGGAAGGACCACCTTACTGCATTCTTTCCCCACTAGAGATAACAGTTGCTAGGAAACTGGCCTATCCCTCTAGGGAGGGACACCAGGTCATTATGGTCTGGGAACCTTCCTCTAGCAAATGAATTAAAAATGTAGCATTTTGACCAATAGATGCTTGCCAGGCAGGAATTGCCCCTGCCTTGGGCATGCTGGGAGGGATCAGAATCTATAAATGACCCAACTAACCTGGGCGCAGGGCGCTCAGCTCCCACCGCTTTGGTGGTTGGGGTGTGTGGGCCCAAGCTGCAGCTTGTAATTTACAATAAAAAGAATCTCATGTATTTACAGCGGAGTCTGTTTATTCCTGGTCTTTTGGGGCTCGTGAACTGGGAAGAACACCAGGAACTGCAGAACAAACTCAACTCCACTGCACTGATTCTCACTGACTTCCAACTGACTGACTGCAGTGGGCTCAATTGTCTCCCTCACTGCTTGTATCTAACCTCTCTTTCCTGTGCTGTCCTCCTGAGGGTCTCCTAGCTCTGACTCTTTCTGTCAAATCTTTCTTTGACCTATCACTCTGTCAGCCCTTCAATTAGACATCACTAACATGGCTGCTTCCAGCTGGATGTGGTAGTGCACACCTTTTATCCTGGCGCTCAGAGAGGCAGAGGCAAGTGGATCACTATGAGTTTGAGGCCAGCCTGGTCTACAATATGAGTCCAGGACAGCCAGGGCTACACAGAGAAACTGTTTCCAAAAAAACAAACCAATCAACCAAAAAGTTTGGCTGCTCTTTTTCTACAAACTAACCTTACCTATATTGTTTGGGATTAAAGGTGTGTACCAAGGGTGTGTCTGCACTCCATCCGGAGGGATTAAAGGTGTGCGGCATGTCTGCATCTCACCTGGATCACACAGACCCAGCTCTTTAGATGTGACCCTTTGCTAGAGCAGCCATCTTGATGGATTAATATTCCTCTACATATCTTGCTGATGTCTGTCCTTCCTCTGCAAGGACACTTGCCCCATTCCCTTCATCTTTTCTGAGTGGCTCATAGCATGCCATGTAGTCCCAATGATGTTGGATTGTCCCACCCCAAGGGACAACAGTGTCCTCCTCAGCAAGTCCTGCCATGAAAGCCTGGGCAGACAAAATGAGGAACATAGCCCAGCATCTCCTTTGCAGTCCAAGAAAAACCATGGACTCAGAAGCACATACACCAGCAAGCCATCCTACCACTGATTCAATCAAAAGTATTATTGTTGCTGTATTTGTTAGAGGTGGGGAATCACGAACTCCCTGCCCACAGTGTGCCTGCCCTTCAGGAAGATACGTCCTTATCACTGTGATAAAATTGCGTTTCATCAACTCTGAGAGGCAAACAGTTATAAGATGCATTTTTATTCTACATACCAAGAAACAGCCTCAAGTAGAACAAAAATACAACTCTTCCTGGAATTCTTATTCTGCATTAGTTGAAGCCATCTCTCTCTCTCTCTCTCTCTCTCTCCCTCTCTCTCTATATATGTAGTTTTACTTTTTTAAATCATGTATCATTCCCCCTCTATGCAATATTGCTTTTTACTGTGCAGAATTCCTTTGAAGCTTATTTATTCCTAGTATGTATGTCATATGTGTGGGAGGATGGGTGTGTGAGTGTCATGGCATGTGTGTGGAGGTAAGAGGACAATTTATAGAGTCAATTTTCTCATTCTACCTTATTGTGCAGAGCTGAACTCAGGACTCCAGGCTTGCATGGCAGAGGCTTTGCTGATGAACTGTCTCTGCCCTACTGTGCAGTATTTCTTAAAGGATGTTTTCAAGTCACCTACACCAGTTGCTAACTTTCCTCATCTTCTAGTAATATCTTATCAATATTGTACCAGATAGAGTAAGAGCACAGTGGCATGGCTCATCACATCTGTGTGGGGATTCCTTTTGCCTTAGTTGTTTTGCTGGTGAAATCTGCTTCAGAGTCTCAGTTACAAAGTGTTCAGTGCCTCATGTGCTTCTGGGTATTTTTTTTTTTTCGGTTCCCATGAAGCCTTGGCTGGAAGTAGAACTGGAGGTAATTCTGTATAGTGATATTTCCTCCATTACTTTTCAGCTTCTACCATGGTGCTCAGAGTTTCCATATTTCCGTGACGGCAGTATAGCTGATGCTTGTTCTAAGGATGAGTCCTGTTATAATTAAAAACCTCAGTATACCAGGCAGTTCTGATTAAGCACCAAGCACGTAACTCCATTTGAAGCGCTGTAGGAAGAGCTGTAAATGTGTTTGTATGGACAACTGTCCTGGTAAGGCAAAGGTTTCACTCGGCCCTGTAGGCTCTCACTTCCTTCTGAAGCTTCACAAGCCAGACTTCATCGTCTACATTGCTGTCAGCATTCCTCTCTTCCAAGTTCCCACAACAGCACATTAAACCCAACTCGGAACATTCCATGGCATTCCCAGCCCAGAGTTCCAAAGTCCTTCCACAAGCCTTCTTAAAACATGGTCAGGTCTGTGTGGCAATACAGTGATAGCCAGCTCTCCTGTGCCAATTTCTGTCTTAGTGCGGTTTCTATTGCTGTGGTGAAACACCATGACCAAAAGCAACTTGGGGAGGGAGGGGTTACTTCATCTTACAGCTTGTAGTCCATCACCCAGGGAAGCTAGGGTAGAGACTCAAGAAGGGAGAGAAGAAGAAGCCACAGAGGAACATTGCTTATTGCTTTGCTCCTCGCCCAGCCTGCCTTCTCACAGAGCCAGCCCAGGGCGGCTCCTCCCATATTAGTCTTTGACAATCAAGAACATGCCCCACAGGCCAGTCTGGGGGGGACGTTTTCTCAACTGAGGATCCCTCTTCACAAATGACTCTCCTTGTGTCAAGCTGCTGTAAAACTAGATAGCACACTGTCCTACACCCATTCCACCCTGTGACAAAAGAACCTCAAGTTGTGGGTACTAACTTCATTTAAATTTTATTTTTATTTAATGATATTTTTTTTTAACCTCAAAACACTAAGCTCTAAAAACATTAGTTGACTTTGCAAGTTATGAGGCAAAGGTTTGTGCTCAGCATGGAAAGGAAGCATGGTTCTTAGTACATAGTTGGGCTTTATTCTTGTCTTTTTAAATTGTCTAGTGTTCTGTCATTCTAAAGCAGTTTGGTAATGCATACAAATGACCCCAAAATATTTCCATTATTCCACTTATCCCATTTTCCACTCAGATGAGTGCTACAAATTTATCAAGAAACTAACTAACTGCCAGTTCAGGGGCTCTGATCCAGGAAGCTGTTTCCTTCTCTTCCTCCTTCTCTTCCTTTTCTTCCTCTTTGTCCTTCTCTTCATCTTTCTCCTCCTCCTCTTCATTCCCCTCCCCTTTCTCCCCCTTTTTCTCCCTTTTCCCCTCCCCCCTTGGTCTCTAGCCTAGGTGGCCTGGTCTGATACTCCCTGCATAGTAGAAAGTAGCTTTGAACCTAACTTGTGCCGTGCTGGGGATCAAACTCAGGGCTTCTTGAATGGAATGCAAGTACTCTGCTGACTTATAATTCTAGCCCTTTTTTTGTTTTGTTTTGTTTTGTTTTCTGATTTCTCTTTGGAGACAAAGTCAACTTGACACAGAAACACATCTCTCTTAAACCATAACCTTTCTTTTCTTATTCATCCCCCAATTCTCATGTTATATATAGCAACATAAAACACTTCAAACTTTTAAAAGAAGCCCCATAGTCCTTTCCAAAGTCTCAAACTCACAGTCCTCCTGCCTCAGCCTTTCAAGTGCTGTGGTTCAATAGTATTACCTATGGCAGATGCTAAAGCAAGGGGTAAGCTTGCTTTGGATGATCTGGGCAGTCAGGACAATGAAGAGTTGTAGCGTCTTGTCCTTGTCTTTTTAGCCCTGGAAGGTGTTTCCTGGGGTTGTAACATGGGCTTCAGGGCTGCCAGTGACTTTCATTTGCAGCTTGAACACACCCTTCACTGTCACTGTGGATGCCATTACTGTTATAGCACAGAAGTGACTTCAAAAGTTGATGACGTCATGTCTCCTGTTGCTCTTGCTTGCTGTTCTTAGTCTTCCACGGGAATTCTTTTCAGAGCTCACCTCTGAACTCTGCTCCCTTCCTGAGGGCAGCCTTATTTTACAGCATACGTTTTGTTGAGAAATTCAGGAGCCAGATTTTAAACCTAAATATGAGTCTGTGTTGAGTCTCATTTAGGCACAGCCGTCTTCTTTCTTTAAGCTTTAGTTTTCTATCGGGGTACCTCCAAATAAGATGCTATTTCCTGGGGGCATTATCACACTCCTCAGCTACGAGGAGAAAGTTCGTATCTTCACCTGGATGTGGCCTTGGGTAAGGCTGTGGCCAGCAGTGAGGCAGCTTTGAGCGCGTCAGCTCCACCACCCGTTTGTTATGGCCTTGAAATTCACTCCACACCCCGTCTCCACCTCCCTGGGCCTGGGATTGCAGGAATGCATCACCACGCCAGGCCACCCAGCCTTGTAAAGAGAAAACTTGAAGCAGTTGTCATGGATAATGTTATGTTGTCCTGTTTTCATCAGAGAGGCTTTCTGGTTTCCAATCTCCTTGTCTCCTTTTGGGGCAGATGGAATGTGGGATGATTCAGCTCTTAATGCCGAAACCCTTCGGGTCTTGTCCAAGCGCGTTGTCTTCGTCTGTCCACAGTGACTCTCGGAGGCTTTGGGTCCTTAGTGAGCCTCACTCTGACCCCTGTGGCTTCCTTCCAGCGCCTTAACAACACAGCTACTCTACACATACCTCACCTGCACATTTCTAGCCCCCACAACACTCCAATGCCAGAACACCCCGTAATGCTTCCACTCATCTTGACAAGTATCTATGGGTTAATTGGACTGAGGGGTAAATGGGAACATTTTCTTAGAGCAATCAGAACAGGTTGGGCAAAGGGTGAACATGACCTCCTACCCTGGCAACCACACTCATTCACATCCACCTCTTCGAGCTACAGCATCTCACAGAGGAGCTGGTTTACCATCTGAAAGCCACAGGACCAGAGCTGAAGGAGATTAACATCTGCACATTCTTGTCTTTATGCAAAACATTATGAAGCTTCTGAATCCTGCTATTTGACCTGTACAGTCGAGAAACCTGTTTTTTCCTCCCCTCTCCATGCTGTTAAATTCTTAAATTTTCTTTAGACCACACAGGCAGCCCTCAGCTGCCATGAAGGTTGCAGTCCAACAAATGATTTCATTCTCGCTAATGTACTACTGACTTAGGGAATATTTAACCTTGACAGTGTGCCTTAATTATTGTGCAACTTCATTAAAGCACTGGTGAAATCTCTGTAGATGGCTGAATATGCCAGAGAACAAATGCATTTGGATAGGATCAAAAATTAGATTTGTCTCCCATCCATCCACCCACCCACCCATCCATTCAGAGGTATATTAAAAGTTGATCTTTTAAAAAATAATAGTTAGGGAGCTTTGAAGGAGAGGTGTGAACATAGAGGTGGTTGACAAGGTTCTGTGTTCTTTCAATGTATTTTAATTTTGATCTAAGAAACCCAGTCCTTTATTATGACATGGAATTTCAGTTCAAACATTTCCTTTGTTTTCTTTGCCATGGAAGAACTCATATCGGTTCACTTATATCTACCCAGCTGTGTATCCTTTGTTCAGTGGTTAGTAATACTGGAATATTAAGGAGAGACAGAGACTGATAGACAGACAGACACACAGTCAGGCACACACACACACACACACACACACACACACACACACACACAGAGCGAGAGAGCGAGTGAGAGCACAGCTTCTGAAGATAACTTTTCACAAGGCAGTGAGGACAGAGGATTTGTTTAATTTCTTCTAGTGTGCCTGAAAAGACTTCCTGTGAGATGAGGGTTCGTAGAGAAAGTGAAGAGTGGAGGGAGGGGAAGGGTAGGCTTGAGCCTGACTCTTTGGAGGAGGTCACACTCTGAGGAGGGGTAGGAAAGCTTGCACAGGTGCCCAGTTCCTATGCCATGCATGTGATTGACACAATGTGTCATGGTTATGGAGCCCACAGAACCAGGGGACTCAACAGTGGGATTGGCTGTACTTTCTGGAATGAAACACAGGAGACCCATTTTAACTACGCTTAGACAGGCTTCCCCACACATTTTCTAGTGTTTTCTTTAGGCATGTTTTTCCGCACTTTCTTCAGCCTGCCTGTCCTCCAACCCTGTGTTGGTGTGTGCTGACAGGGATTCATACATGTGGTAGCCTTGAAGGCCGACTGGCTGGAGAAAACATGTTCTTGTAGGCTATTCTCTTTTTTTCTCTCTCACTCTTTCCTTCTCTCTCCAAAGTCCCAAACTATAACACAGAATGGCCTGGAACTCATGGCAATCCTCCTGCCTCAGTGTCCTGAGTACTGGGATAGGTGTACTTGGATCATTTTCTTCTGCTCTGATGTGTTTTTTGGCATGGATGATGTGGAGGAGAGGGATTTAGCAACATTTGTGTTCTTTTGGAGAGGGCGAACCTGGTTTTTAGTTTGAATATACACTAGATCCCTTCTATAGCCCACTGTGGCCAAAGGTTACAGGTTTCAGAATTTTTCTTCATTCCCTGTAGCTAGAATTCAGATATAACATGAAGCCTTCTTGGATGTGCAGACAACACAACACTTCAGGCCTGGTAGTCCTGACAGAGCTGTTTCTTGGACAGCTTCATGGGATAGGACTAACTGATCAGCCTTGGCTGTCTACTCAAGGCTTGTCATAGGAGAAAATGAATTTAGACTCACCTGAGGCATGATAAATTTGTTCTTAATTATAGGAGCTACCTGATTAATGTAACAGCATATGAGGAAGACAAGAACTTGCTCACTAGGGCCAGGAAAAGTGCTGAGTTATGGGTGTAAGCATAGGCACCATCTCAGAGCGGGATAAGGAGCTAGCCAAGCTTGAATAAGACAGAGTACAAATCCTCTGTGAAGGTCAGTACCCAGAATTGCCTCAGGAAAACAAACCAGCCAAAAACAAAACAAAAAAAAATTCAAAGGTATTGGAAATGATTACAGCTTAATTATTAAGCATCATTGGTACACACTCCTTCCAAGCACACTTAGATCATATCCTATGGAAGTTAAATTCTCTAGGCAACAGTGAAACAGCTTTCGCTTGGACTGCATGTCTTGGTTCGTCAACAGAGCCAGGAATCATTAAAGCTACCCACAGAATGGCCGTACAGGTTTTGGCCAGTTGGGATCCGCTGGGGATGTGCCAGGGCCCTCCCACTCAGTATGCGCCTGGAAGCCCTCCTTTGCTTTCAGCTCAGCATAGCCAAGGGTGAGGAGGGGCTGGAGCCTGAGCTGGCTGGAGGCACAGGGCTGCATATCAATCACTCTGCTGTCCCTTTATCCAGTCACCACTCAGGAGTGCTCTGCCACACTGATGGCCTTATTCATTTCAAGGAGAACTGACATTTGCGAACTATTTAATCTGTGGTCTCCTAGGCTGTTTTTCTCATGTAAGAACTACTTTTATAAGACTGTGTTCTAACCTTCCAACCACATCTTTGCTAATCAGCGGACATGCCTAGGACTTGTGTCCTGAGTCCAGGAGGAGTCCTCAACTCTGGAGCCTCTCGGCGATGTCTTTGGATGACTCCACCATGCAGAACCCCATGCTGCAGGGTGTCAGCCATGAAAGCATTTCTTTGCACACAATTTTATTTTTTTTTGGCAAGGTCTTCCTACATAGCCCATACTGGCCTATAACTTATTATATAGACCAGGCTGATGTTGAGCTCACAGAGACCTGCCTGCCTCTGCCTTACAAGTGGTGGAAGTAAAGGCATTGTCACCAAGCTCAGCCTAAATTTTGCATTTGATGCTACAAATTAATATTTAGAAGACTCCCCAGCATAGACTGACGTCCCTGCTCCTCCTCCACAGTCCTGGGACTCACACCAGGGCTGGTGTTCGCTAGGCGGTCACTCTGGTGCTGTGCCACACACACCCGAGAGGGTCGAGGGATTGACCCTCTCACACAGATCGAAGCATCTCAGATCCCCTGCATATCAGATATTTACATTGCAATCCACACCAGTAGCAAAATGACAGCTATGAAGTAGCAATGGGACAGTTTTATGTTTGGGGGTCGCCACAACACGAGGGGCCGCTTTCAAGGTGGTGGCACGGGAAGGTGGGGAGCCACTGTCCCCAAGCAGTTTTCTCCATTGCACTGTTCAGCTCATTTTTCCCAGTCAGCCATCCTACCGTCTGTCCTTAAGACATTTTATTCTCACTGCTTTTGTATACACTGACCTTGCCACCCTGGGGCTCTTGGTTTTGACAGAAGCAAAGCCTTTTCTGTCTGTTATGACCAGCTCTTTCTGTGAACAGAGCAAAGTGGCCATGCCCCAGCTGCCTTCCTATTCCTCACCTCTCCCGGCCTCACACACTGGGTTTCCCATGGGCTTCCTGGGATGCTGCTTTTATCTGTTCCCCAGGGACTTTGTAGTCCTACTGTGACCAGTACTGACTCTTCTCAGTGTCTCTCCTTCAACATGTGTGTCCCTCATGAGTTTACCCCCAAGTCCCCCGTGAAAGAACCTGCCTGTGAGTTACTGGCCTTTGCACAATGTCACTGTGGCCATTTCAAGTTCATGCAGTGCGACTTTGCTGTGTGGAAGCTGACATAAACTTGTGCCCCCCACAGAAGCAGCATAACCGCAGCATTATTATGTCCTGTGCCAGCGCCGGCTCACTCACCAGCCATGGAGGAGACCACGGCGATGCTGCCATTGCTCTGCTTCAGCATGGGCAAGGCGGCGATGCTCAGGACCACGTAGCTGAGGAAGTTGACCTCCATGACTTTCCTCACATTGTGGACATTCCCATGAAAGAGAGACATGTGGCTGCTGGTAATGTGGTTGATAATGAGCATGTCCAGTCCACCTGCAAAGAAAGGCCTGTGCTGAGGGGGGCCACTGGGAGCTGGTGCTGCCCATTCCCTCCTGAGAGAGCTCTAAACCCAGAGCCGGAAATCGGATCGGGGCTTACCCATGAGCTTTCCTGCTTTGACAACAAATTGCTCTGCAAATGCCATGTCTTCCATGGTGCCAGCAATGTAGTGAGCAGAGGCTGCTCCAAGTTCAAGGCATCGAGACACCACCTGCAGAGACACAGTGGAAATGGTGGCCATCTTGGCTGTAGGTTTTCCGTAGTGTTTGGAGTGACTGGGGCTTAAATGAGAGTTTGTTCACAGAGCTGTTCAGACAAGAAACAGTGTGTGTGTGTGTGGGGGGGGGCTTAAATAGTCTTAACTTGTGCCAGCTGGTGGTGGTGGCACAGGCCTTTAATCCCAGCACTCACCAGGCAGAGGCAGGCAGAGCTCTGAGTCCTAGGCTAGCCTGGTCTACAGAGTGAGTTCCAGGACAGCGAAGGTTACACAGAGCTGTTTCTTGGACAGCTTCATGGGATAGGACTAACCTATCCATGTTTCAAAAAACCAAGGAAAAAAATACTCTCGGATGATCATTGTCCTCTGATATATCTTAAATGGATAAATCATCACTGGGTTGGAGTTTAAATCCATGACTCATCTCTGCAGGCTTTATGAGCAGAAGTTTCCAAATGCATTACAGGTGTGGGTACAGGTTTCTGTGGGGTAGATCTGGGCTTGTGAGTGTTGGTGTGACCTAGGGCTTTCAAATTTTGTGAGTCTGTGGGGCATGGCAACATAAATGCATGAGCAGGTACAGGAATCCCAGTCCCCGAGTGCGTGCATGTGAACAAGCCCATGGCTAGTGTGTGTGAACAGGCACAACTATGAACATGTAAAACCAAAGTACTCTATGCCTAACAACATGGGAGTATGGTGTGTGTGTGTGTGTGTGTGTGTGTGTGTAAAAGCAACACTTTTTCATCCCTGTGGGTATTTGTACCTCTTTATGAAGTGTAGGCCGGGGGAACTATCAGCTGGGCACAGGAAGGCCACTTCTCTGTGGCTCCAGCACGCTCACCTTCTGCAGACCTTCCTCCGACCTTGCAGTCACCACCACGTGGGCGCCCATTTTTGAGAGGTGATATGCCATTTCTCTTCCAATCCCTTTGCTGGCCCCCGTGACGATCACTTTCTTGCCTTGGAGCATTTCTGGGGAACCACAGAGTCTGTGAGTGCCCCGAAGCCTTGGTTCACTTTCCACACTTAAAGGTTGTGAGCCCAGATCCCTCTGCCTCATGCTGCAAGCCACTGAAGCAACACTAGCAGTTATTCACAGACAGGCTCTCAAGCATGGGGTTGGCGTGGATGTGTAGAGCTGAGCCTTCTTGCCGTTATTCCTAAAAACCTCCATGTGTAGCGATCATGAAGACAAGGCCAGAGAGGTCAGAATTTGGCTAAACTGCCCAGGCTTGATTCCTGGCATTATCTAATTTTGCTAAACTGAAAGGAGATTTTTAAAAGTGCCGTAACGTGTTCAGAGATGTCAGCCTCTCTGCTTCGTCATCATCTTTGTGACCCTTTTACTGCTGTATTCCACCTTCCCAGCCACTAGTCTTTCCACTGGAGCACAGGGAGCTGGCTGAGTAAGCGTCTGACCTTCTCTTCTGTCTTCTGAAATTGCCTTCTCTGCTGGATGTAAAGCAAAGGATGGCCTATTTGGCCATACAGCTCACCCTCCCAGCCCTCCTCCTGCCTGGCTGGAGGCTACAGGGTTACAGATCCACTTTAGGGTCCCCTCTTCCTCAGTGCCTTGGGGATCAAGAATGCAGCTAGATACTTAGGAACATTCCAGAATCCCTGGGTTTTAAGCCTGTTCCTCCAAAGGAGATCCATTGGTACTCACCCGGCCTGAACTCTTCATCTGTAGAATAGTAGTAGCCCAAGAAGAGCACCAGAAGGGGGAGGAGGTATATTTTCATAAATGCCATCAAACAGGGACCTGGCTCAGTGAGCCTGTGGGACACTAGGGAAAACCTGCAGAGCTCTCTCCAACCTCCCAGGCAGGCAGCAGCCTCTGAATTGTGACATCAGGGACGGGGGAGGCTGGAGAAGTCTCAGGCAACACTAGCCAGTTTCCCTGTCAGAGCAGCGATTGGCTTTGGGTAGGATCCCATTCGTTCCTGGCAGCCTGCATGGTGGATTTCATAATGGACAATGTTTAACTCCATTCCGTTGTGTATGAGGCGACTTCCAGATGGCCAGGCTCATGACTGCAGGGTGAGGTGATTGAGCATCTCCTTCTGTGACATCCTTTGACACACAGCATCAATGGCCTTGAAAGAGTGGCTTGTCAGGGAGAGAGAGAGAGAAAGAGAGAGAGAGAATACACCTAAGAGCTCCGGAGAATGTGAGGCTTTTGGGGAAATGTGAGTAATACCAAATAGAGCCAAACTCAAGCCAAATCTCACCCTCAGCACCACCCCCCAGTCGGAAGCAATTAAAAATTACAGCACAAACAGCAAAATAAGCTCAAGAAAAAATGTGCATGTCTTAGGAGGAAAAAAGAAAAGAAAAGTAAAGCAAGCAAGCCACATAAGCCCCACACTCCAGTTCAATGAAAAAGCATTACAACATCAAAGAGAAGCTGCAAACCAGCCAGACCCAGATGGCGGGAAATCCAGGCTCAGTTCAAGGCTCTCAGGCAAGCACAGTGGAACGCACCCTTATTACTTTAACAGAGAAAAGAGAAGAGACAGTGGCTGCCAAAACAGGAAGAAAGGCAGCAGGTTGTTAAACTGGGTTATGTAAATGCTGTGGAGGAGCAAGGAGCATGGGGATGCCGGGAAAAGGTCAGACCTGAAGAAGATCTAGAGAGCCGGACCGCTCTCTCATGAGCTGCCATGCCAACCTTTTTTTACCTCTGCTCTGAGACTGGGTCTCAGCAAGTTGTCAGGCTGACCTTGAACTTGCACTGTAGCCTCAGACTTGCGATCCCCCTGCCTCAGCCTTCCAAACAGCAGGGATTTCAGGACTATTGCCATAAGGTCCTAAGGGACCCAGCCTGCTTAGAGCAAAACTAGCATAGAACATCCAGACAACAATGATCCAATAGAAGGAAAGAGACACCCCAGGAATTAAGAATTTATTATGATAAGACAGAAATAACCATATTTATATATAGCAAGGTTTTATTAAAGAATAGTCCTCAAAGAATTTAAAACTCATCATTGTTAAGTTTTTAACTTAAAACCAATCATCAAAATTGTAAAAACCACCCCAAGATGAGGCAAATCCTGGACTCTAAAAGCTACAAGGAGCTGTGGAAAAGCTGGAGTGTCAAGAGTGACTATCTGTCCTCTGAGGAGAAATGGAGGTTACAGATGGGAAAGCCCAGAAATATTCAGCATTCTGAGAAACCTAATTATGACCCTAAAACAGTATCTGGAAATATCCAGCGATTTTTCACTTCAGAGCAAGGGAAAATAATTTAAGGCCCAGAGGAGATGAAACAATAAGGCCACAGCTGTGAGGGTTGCTTCCAGAAGACAGTAATGGTTTGAGAACAGTGGAGGTTGGAGCCGAGGGCAAGAAGACAGAACTAGAAAGGCTGAGACGTCAGTGGGAGCTGCCTCCATGCTATCAGCAAGGCCAGGCCTGAGAGAGCTTTCAGACACATGACAGACAGAGATATGTTTTCTCCCCTTGGGGGAGCAAATGAGACTTCCTTCCTAACCTCAAAGCAGTAGCAGAAAATCATGACTTGGATTCAGAGAATTAGAAAATATGTTTTAAAAATGTGCTTAATCGTGAAATTATAGGGGACAAGAAAGAGTTGTTTTAAAATATGATGCTGATACAGAAGAAAGATAGGGTGAAGAAATCAGAAAAACAAGAAAGAAGAGAAAAAAGAATGATAAAGAGAAAGGGAGAGGGGAAAAAGAGAAAGAGAGAGGGAGGGCCAGAGAGAGGGCTGTAGTTTCACACGGAAAACAGAAACTTAAAGCACAGATGGCTGTGACTGTGGCAGGCTGGATGGCAGGCTGGGGGCTGCAGATGTCAAAATTTGCAGCAGGGGTTGCTGGCCAGTGGCTCAAGTCAGTGAGAGGCCACACTGTCTCTCAGGAGACACGTTAACTCTGGAACCACCGTCAGCTCATCAGAGACCCTTGTAGCTATCATGCTGTCAGCACAGCAAAAAGCCAGTGTCCCGAGTCTCAGGACTTAGAATGAAGAACCGTCACGTAAAATGCACTAAATGGAAAGGGTGTGTAACAGTGGGGATGCGTCAGCCTTTAGCAGGCCTCAAACACTTGAGTCTCAGACTTACACCTTTGAAGCTCATCAGAGAAGCTTGTTGTTGTCTGGTATTTTAAGACAAGGTCTTGCTATGCAACCCAGGCTGACGTGAATTTGTAAGTCTTCCGCTTCAGCCTCCTAAGTGCTGGGGTTACGGTTGTATGCCTCCCACCCAGGGCCAGAAAACGTGTGTGTGTGTGTGTGTGTATGTGTGTGTGTGTGTGTGTACCTGGGAATGCAGGTGTGTGTGTGGAGGCTGGAGGTCCTTTCTCAAGAGCTGTCCACTTTGCTTTGTGAGACAGGGTCTTGCTCTAAACCTGGAGATTACCAGTTTGGCCAGGCTCTCTCAGCAGAGAGTCCCAGCAATCCTCCTGCCTCTGCTCCCCCAGCTCTGGGATTACAAGCACAGGCCGCACACCGAGATTTCTGGGAATCAAACTTGGGTTCCCATCACACATGCAGACACTTTCCCTACTGAGCTACCTCACCAGTCCCCAGTGTCAAAGAACTTTCACATGTGTTTTCCCAGTTGATGTTGATGCAGAGGTTTAGTCAGTGTTGCTTAAATTAAAAAGTAACAGGGCTCGCTTCCACACACAGGGCATAGGGTTACACAGCTTGCAGCCTCCGGAAAAGTGAAATGTCTCAGCCGTGTAGCAGGCCCCAGACCCTAGCACAACTGACTCCATGATGAAAGTACCATTCAAGCTGTAAAACTCCTCATGTAGACAGCACCACCTGCAAAAATGAAAACAAAGACCTAATTTATCTAAGTCCGTAGTTCTGGAAAGTCTCCAAATGTCCTAACCTTGCTTTGGGGCTTCTGTAGTTTTGCTTCTGGCTGACTGTGCTTGTTAACAAAAATACGTCTACCCAGGATATGGTTTTTGTGTTTAAAAGCTCACCCTGAGAAGGGCTCAGTCTACAATGGGGTCCCGAATACCCAGTGTAGCTGGCTAATACAGACTTTCTATTGGCTCAGACCCGTGTCGGAGCAGTCTTCTCTGGTGAATACCCCACTTTTCTGGAGGTCCCACGTAGATTCCCCAGAGACCAGACCTTGAGACACCAGGGGTCTCAGAGTCCCCCCAGAGCAAGCAAGCTCCCCTCCTCGGGGCTGCACAAGCTGAGGTGTTCCAGGTCCCAGACTAGGACCAGCTGCTGCCTACTGCTTCAGAGCGCTCTGGCCCCTCCACCCCAACAGGAACAAAGCAGCCAGCCTCCTGGTCACCTGAAGAGTCTGGTTAGGACGCCTGCTGCTGGACACACAGGCATGTCTGGGCTTGGCTGCTAAGCAAATGTCCGGGACCCTCTGTCTGCTCAGGCGTGAGAGGGTGTGGGGCCACCCTGTGTGTCTGTCTCCGGTTTCTGCCAGCTTTGTTTCCCTGTATTGACCAGTGGTTTTCTCTGGTGGAGACCCACTCTGGCTTAAAGCTTGCCCTTCTGAGATCCTAATCCTTTGGGCCCTGCCAGGTTGCCCTGAGAAATTTCCCCTCAAAACTTCCAACTGTCTCCTCCTCCTGCCCCCAGCATTTGCTCTTTTCTTGCTTTACTGCTCATGGTCTGCATTGGTCCCTGTGCAGAGTCAGGGAGGGGCAGGTCTCCTCATCCAGGGCCCCTGCTGTCTAAGCAGAATTCACATAGGGAGGGGGAAATAGTTCTCTCCAATCCCACTGCTCTAAGCAGCCTCAGAGATGGGGGGGCGGGGAGGGAGTGCTGCTCTTTCCTCTTTTATGATTTATGTTGTGTTCAAGCCAACGATCCATGTAATTGGAAAACTCGAAACCCACCAATGACACATGGACGATTGCTATCTATGTTAGTACCATTGTGTGAGTGATAGAGAAAGAGGGCTCCTCACTGCGGGGGGAAGAACATAAAAACAAAGAGCGAATTCTGGCCCTTTCTGAGGCCATCTTCTTGGTTTCCCGAAGAACTGCTGTCCTCCACTGCTGTTATCCCACTAACTGACAAAACTCACTGTGACTGGGGCAGCCCACATTAAAGTTAGAGGATTTACACGGGGCTTAAGCTCGCCTAATACCCTCTCGCTGGTCTAGCCTCTTTCTTTTATGTAGTCTAGGACCGAAGCCCGGAGGATGACCCACAGAAGTCACAGAGCATCTGTGAGGGGGACTGTGAAGTCACTAAAGCAGGAATTCTGAGCTGAAGAGTGAAGGCGTGTGAGGAAGTACGATACTATGTGAGTTTGTGTGTATTTGTGTATGCATGTATGTGTGTGACTGGATGACTGTTTGGGTATTGTTTATATAGAAGCGTGTTTTTGTTTGTGGGTATGTGTTTGTGTGTGTGTATACATGAGCATGTGCTTGTGTGTGTATTGTATATGCTGTGTGTGAGCATGTGTTTGTCTTTGTGTTGTATATGTATGTGTATGTGTACGTATGTATATATGTGTATGCTATATGTAAGCATGTGCTTGTGCTGTGTATATGTGTATTGTATATGTGTGTATGCATGTGTATTGTGTTTGTGTGTATATGTGTGTTGTGTGTGTATAGGTTATATTGTGTGTGTTGGTTATATGTATGTATTATGTATGTGTGTGTATGTGTGTATTGTATATGTGT
>NW_026590859.1:1869843-1881987 GCF_907164565.1 Psammomys obesus | reverse complement strand
TATGTATGTATTATGTATGTGTGTGTATGTGTGTATTGTATATGTGTGTATAGGTCATATTGCGTGTGTTGTGTATATGTATGTATTATGTATGTGTGTATGTGTGTTGTGTATATGTGTGTATATGTGTGTGTGCCCTTTAAGAAACCTTCAGAAGCAAGAGGCAGCAACAGTTAAGCTTTCGTTTGAATATTCCTGAGCCACGTGCTGCTCTGCTGAGCATCTTCTCACCGTGAGAAAGATTCTGTGAAGAATGAAGTCAGACCTCGGAAGGATATGATGTATGGAGTCCGATTCCAGCCGACATGGTACATGGCACCGACACTTCCTGCATAAGCGTCAGGAAAACAGGAGTGGATGTTGAGGTTTCTGGTCTGCTTCCAAGCCCGGGGAGCTTCTTGGCTTAGCTCGTCTGCTTCCTTCAGCTTTTGGAACCTAGACAAATGCAGCTTCCCCAGAAATTCATAAACCCCGGGAGAGGGTGAAGAAAAGAAGGTGGGGTTCCTTCCATGCCGCCCCTCGCCTGACCGCCCACAGACCTTCACTCTTGTTCCCTCCCCTCCCAGCTCAACGGGCTTTAACCGAAGAGAGAGTCTTTCGCATGTTTAATTTCCATTGTACGTCTGACAGGAAGGTCCATGGAGTCTGTGGGCAGGAGCCCTGAGAAATGACTCATAGGGAGGGGACAGGGGCCGTTTCTGGGCTTGGGATGCTGAACGATCCAGGGCTTTATGGGGGGGGGGTAGCATAAAACCTGGTTTCACTGGGTCGTTTTTATACATGTCATTTTATATGTCATCTACTTTATTCTCTCTTGTTCCACCCTCTCCTCTGCTCCTTCCCCTCCTGCTGCCACTTCATCCCCCAAATCTCCTTTCTGCTTTCATCACATACTCCCTTAGCATCTCCTTCCAACCTCTCCTTCCCTTTAGATCCTGTCTCCTCTCATAGCTCCCTTTCTCCTTTCATATCTTACACACACACACTTCTCTCTCTCACCTGCTCACCTCTCTTTAACTCTCTATTCCACATATAAGGTTTTGGAAATCTGTCCTCTCTCTGATAACTTACTTTATTTAATATAATACTCTCCAGGTCCATCCATTTTCCTGCAGATGTCATAATTTCATTTTCTTTACGGATGAATAAAATTCCGTTGTGTCTTTGCCTGCTCTTCATTGATGGCCAGCTAGGCTGGCTCAGGACGCTGACTAGTGCGGCAGGGGAAATGGACACGCAAGGGTCTCCATGGTCTGCTGACTGAGTCCTTGGGTGGCCGCCCAGGAGAGGGACAGCTGGAGCACTACTGTCCTGCTGCTCTCTGAGGAACCCCAGTGCGGCGAATCTCCACAGCGGCTGCGCGAGTGCACACGTCTGCCTTTCGGCGGGCTTCACGAGCATTTGTTGTCCTTTGTTTTCTTTATGATTCTGATCCAAGTGTGACGAACTCTTAGAACAGTTTTGGTTCGGCTTTCCCTCCCGGGTAAGGATGTGGAAGACTGCCCATTTGTTTCTTCCTTTGAGAACTGTCCATTCAATTCAGTATTTATTTATTGAGTCTATTTACTGACTAGATGACTTTTTTGGTGTTTAATTGTTGTGGTTCTTTAGCCTAGATATTAACACACACACACACACCCATTCAATTTGTAGCTGGCAAAGATTCTCTCCCATCATGTGGGCTGTCGCTTCATTCTTCTTATTTCATTTGCTGTGAAGAAGCCTTCAAATATTGTGCAACCTCACATGCCAATCTTGAAATCACTTCTTGAGCAATTAGAGTTATTTTTAGAAAGTTCTTGCCTGTGCCTATATCATGAAGTGTTTTGTTTATGGCTTTTCTTGAGCACTTTGGTTTTGTACTAAAGCCTTTAATCCATTATTGAGTTTTG
The DNA here is from genome assembly GCF_907164565.1 of Psammomys obesus. Taxonomy (NCBI): domain Eukaryota; kingdom Metazoa; phylum Chordata; class Mammalia; order Rodentia; family Muridae; genus Psammomys; species Psammomys obesus. The sequence goes on along the minus strand of NW_026590859.1, from coordinate 1,880,095 downwards.
TGTGTGGTAAGGTAGAAACGTATTTAATTGTGATCGTTGTTGTTCAGCTTCCCAGCTGCTGAAGAACTTCCCCCAGTGTGAGCTTTTGTGTCTCTGTTAAAAATCAAGTGGCTGTAGATGGGGGCTGTGGCACATGCCTGTGATCCCAGCACTCGGGGAGGCAGAGGCAGGGCGATCTCTGTGAGACTGAGGCCAGCCTGGTCTATAAAGAGTCCAGGACAGCCAGGGCTACACAGAGAAACCCTGTCTTGAACACACACACACACTCTCTCTTCCTCTCTCTCTCTCTCTCTCTCTCTCTCTCTCTCTCTCTCACACACACACACACACACTGTCTCTCACACACACACTGTCTCTCACACACACACTGTCTCTCTCACACACACAGTCTCTCTCTCACACACACACACACCTCTCTTTCTCTCTCTCTCACACACACACTGTCTCTCTCACACACAGTCACACACACACACAGTCAAGTGGATGCAGCTGTGTGGGCCTATGTACGCCTTCTCTCTTCTCGGCCACTTACCCATCTCCGCTTTCGTCCTGGTGACTCTGTAATTTGAGATCAGGTATTACGGTGGCTCCAGCTCTGCTCTTTCTGCCTAGGTTTGGCTCTCTTGGAGTCTTTTGTGTTTCTGTATGAGTTCAAGTTTTTTAGGATTTTTTTTTCTGGTTCTGTGAAGAATGTCATTGGGATTTTGATAGCATTGAACCTGATTCCCTTTGATAAGAGCCATTTCACACTGTCGAGTCTGCCGGCTATTTCTAGGTCTTTCTCAATTCTTTCTTCAGGGCTCTAAAGTCCTCACCTCTTTAGATTGGGTTTGTTCTTCAGTGTTTTATGTTTGGAACTATTGTGAGTGGTATTTCGTTTTTCCTGATTTTTTTTTCTTAGCAAGTACATTATTAGTATATTGAAAATGATTGGCTTTTGTAGGTTGAGTTTTGAATCCTGGAGGTTTTAACAGACTTCCAGCAGGAGAGGGCGCCCCAGGGTTGGGAGAAGAAAAAGGCTGCAGCAATTTAAAGCCAGAGACACAGGGACTTAATTTCTGGCAATATTTCTATAATCCAGAGGGACCCACAGGTTAAGTCAGGACAAAAGAGGACGAAAGAGAAGGAGGAGAAAGACTCGTAAACAGTGACACACGCTCAGAAACAGCCAGCATTCCTGACCCCTCCCTGTGCCCTCTCTCTCTCATACACTCACTAGCCTACACTACCCCACCCCACCCCACTCCATACCACGCCACCCAACCCCTGGTCCTGGGAAGTGGCGGACAGATTCTCAGACCCCAGCAAGCCTGACGAATGATGCAGGTCAAGGGCGGGGTCCAGGAATGTGCATTTTTCAAGGCTCCTCACAAAGCGTCGCTCCTGTTTGGCCCAGCAGGCTCCTGGAGCTTCTGCAAGGCCCATTTGTGCACATTTCTTTGCAAAATCCAGCCTTTTCAAGATTCTTCTGGTTCACTGGGCAAGAACCCTGCCCCCACCCCACTCCTCAGTATGTTCGATCTCAGTTTCCCTCCATTCTCCTCACCTTCCTCTATCCCCAGGTGATGGTAGTCCCTTGGCCAGCCTTCAGCAATATTCCTGCCAGGCTGCTTCCATCTCTCTTCCCTCAGCCTGAGGTTTCCTCTTAGTAATTTTCCACCTACCAATTGCCATCCTGCAATTTGGCTGAAAACCCTCACTTGTCTGGTCCGAATTCGGAACGGAGCCCAGTTCTCTGCCAATCCCTTCCTTCCCAGGTGGCAACAGTCCTGCATGGGGGCTAACCTCTTCAACCAGGCTCTAGCTCTGGCTTCCTGGGATACGATCCCGAGGAGCCCAATGAACCTGTTCAACAGTGACCTCTGCAGTAACTAGTTAGGCAGTAACTAACAGTAACTAGTTAGGCAGTGCCTTAGTTAGGCAGCTAGTCTGAGGATTAACTTAGGGGCCTCGGGCAGCAGCACGTGGCCGACAGCACACACAGTTAAGCCTCTTTTAGATTCGGTTCTTGCTGCTGGAAGACAGTCCGGCTGGTAAAGTTGGTGAAGTGCCTGTGTGTGAGCAATAAGAGCTCGATCCCCGGTGTCCACCTGATGAACAGGTGTGCCGGTGGGCGCCTGCAATCCCACCTTGGTATGTAGGGGTGCACACAGGCGGATCCTGGGGCCTTCCTGGCCACCAGCCTTGACTAATCATCAAGCCCAGGGCTCAGTTAGAGGTGGTGTCTGTCACCGAGGAACCACACCAGAGACTGACCTCTGACCTCTACAGAAAGGCACACACAGAATGGCCCATACCCACGTGAACGCGCACACACATGTTTGCATACGTGCACTAAATAAATTTGTATCCCTGTCAACATGATGAATTGGAATGTTTGAAAGGTCTCACGGTTTCTGAAGGCTCTAGAAGCCTCCAGGCCATAGTCCAACCCACAAGCAATAGCTTTAAAACTACCAGAGCCCCTGTTGAGCTAGGAGGGTTTAATTCTATATTAGTTAAACAATATTCTCCTAAGCATTTTGGGGACATTTAGAAGTTATTGCTGATCTCCCATAAGGAACACCTGAACTTTTTTTTTTTTAACCACACATTCATTTGGTGACTTCCAGGCCCCAATACTGTAGCGTCACCGTTTCCATGGGACTGTCAATCAGCGTTTCTTCTCCATGTCCTTTGCCTTTCCTCGGGAGTCAACAACCATCTCCACTGTTATTTCTCTGCTTTCTCGGCTGCTTGTGTGCTCCAGACCCTCTGATAAGAAAGCCAAGCCAAGCAAACGGGGCGCACCTGCTGGCTATTAGGCCCACTTTTCTTCTCTCCCAGCCTGGTCGGAGCTTTGGCGATATGGGGACCTCCCTTTGCAGTCACCCGGGGACCCTGCTTTTTATCTTTTTTGGTGTAGCTCTCCAGGAAGGCCGAAGGACTTTTTTATGTAAGAAGGAGTCTGACTGGGGAGCAGTAGTTTACATGTTAACATTGCTGTGTGGCAAGAATCCATCCACCCTCAGCCAGGGCAGTGTTCCCATCAGCCGGTCGCTTGTGCTAAGGTCCCTTCGCTGCGCGTGGCTGATGATGCTTCCTCCTAACCGTAGGGCCTGCCGTGCTGCTCAGGCGTGTAGCTCCTGTGCCAACACCAAGCAGTCAAAACGCTGTTGGGTCCCAGGCGTTGGCTCATGGGCTTTCTCTCTCTCTTGAACTTCTCAGTTCCATTCATTTCTGGGCTCTAACATTTCCAGTATTCTATTGGGTGGCGATTTGGTTTCTGTTTTGTAGGGTGTTGAGTACCCTCTTGGCTGCTCAAATGGACTCTCAAGTCCTTTGCCTCAGGGAGCTTTGCAGAAAGTATTTCCGGGTTGGTGGATTCTCTTTACTCCCCAACCCCTGGTTCTTATTACAAGATTGCCGATGAGATTCTAGGCTGATCTTTTACATTCATCTTTCCTCCCGTCTTCTCTCTCTGGAGCATTTCATTCTCAGGAGCATTGTCATAACTGTGTGCACATAGTGTAGGTGGCTGCAGACATGTGTGGCTGGGACACACCTGGGGACACACCTGTGGCCGTGTGTATAGTCCTGTGCATATACACGTGGCTGGGTACAGACATGTATGTCTGGGTGCACATGCAGAGGTATGTGGAGGTCAGAGGCTTCAGTGGCTCCTGTGTTGCTCTCTGCCTTATTGTTTGCACTGAGGAACTTGTGAATTCGGAGCTTGTGGCTCAGCTGGGCAGGCTGGCCAGAGTGCCCCTGGGGCCTGCCTCCCTTTGCCTTTTCAGCGTGAGATCTGGGTCCACGCCTCACAAGCTCTTACCGTGCTGGGAACTGCCCTCGGGTTTGCGCTCATACAGCAGGTGCTCTCCTGGGCCATCTCCCTGAGTCCCATCGTGGTAATTCAAAATCTTCCCAGCTGAGCTTTTCTTCAAGGACTTTTTCGTGTTCTGTCCTTTTAAAATGTCGTTTTGGTCCTCCCGTGTGGATGCTCTGTCTCCCCGAATGCAGAGAACACTGCTGCTGCTGGGCTGGCCTCCGTGGGGTCTGCCGTGTCTGAGCTTTCACCCTGCCTTGGCGGTTGTCACGGCTACGAGTGCATGTTTGCTGCCCAGGCTGTGGGAGAGTACGGGTGCCTGGGAGCTCCTCGGGGAGACCCCTGCGCCAGCTCTCTTGTAGCTTTCCCTTTCCCTGCATTCTTCCAGAGGGGATGGCCTTCCTTCATTGTGTACTGCGGGGCAGGCTGAGTCTGCAGAGGTGCAGAGGCCAGGCTGCTCCCTGCCCGGGGCAGAGCCGGGAAAGGGCCTGGCAACCTCGTCTCCCATGTAGATTTCTCTAAATCTTGCCGTTTCTAGCTCTGGTTGGTGTTTCAGTGTGCTCTTCCTGTGAGTGTGTCACAGGGGTGGGGCCAGGGTCTCCCTGCTTCTCTCCTGAGGCTTCGGAGCGCCTGGCATCCAGGGCTCAGGCCTTCTGTGGAAGCGGTGCTGACATTTCTCGGTTGCCCTTAGCTAAGTCCCCATGTCTCCTCTCTTTGCCCTTGTGGTCCATTCTTCCCCTGTGACCGAGCATCTTGTAAGGGGATAGAAATGTTTTTTGAGATGCCGTGTTTACCCCTGACTGATCTTTTCTGAATGTTCCATCAGGCTCAGAGGAAGCAGTCCATGAACGGAGAGCTTGGGCGGGAAGGCTTGCTACAGTGCTGCTGATGGGGAAAACAGGCTGTGTTTCCAGTCCAGGCTGACCTGCAATTTGCTATGTAGCCACGGATGACTCTGAGCTTCTGATCCTCCTGCCTCCACCGCTTCATGCTATAACTGCACACACACATCTCTATGCCCCTATGCCGTGATGGGTGATCAAACCCAGGGCTTGCTGCATTTCAGGCCAACAGTCTATCAACTGTGCCCCGACCCCTAGGCTCCGCCAACTGTGCCCCATCCCGAAACTACAATGTGTGGGGTCTATGTGAGTGGACTCACGGGGTGGGGGTGGGGCAGCCTGCATCGGTCCTCACAGAGTGCACAGTGGCTCAGGCCAGTCTAGGGTGGCAGAGGGAACTTCTGGGAGACGTCCCCATAGCAAGATTTGAAGGATAAGTGTGAGTTCTGGATGTGCAACTGGGGGAATGGCATTCCAAGAAGAGAGGGATGTGGGTGTCAAGCAGGAGTCTAGAGAGAGCAAGGGAGACGCCACTTGCTTGTCACCATAGGGCAGCATGGAAATCAGGACTCGCCAACACCAGATCCAGAAACAACACCGTCGTATTCCCTCTGTAAAGCTGAGCCAACTCAAAATATTACCAAAGGAGAGCAATTCTCAGATTGCAGAGAGGAAACACGAGCTGCTGGCTCAGTGACAAGAATGGGACTGTTCTACTTCCCGCAGCCACTTCTGTCTGCTTCTCTCCTCCAGTGTCCAAACAGTTAAGAAACAGGCCCTGGAAGAGCTCACACTAATGTTGTGCTGTTCCCGCCAGCCAAGGATTGTGTACATGTTGTCACTGGGTCTCAGCCCACCAGCAGAGGGATGCCGTGTTTGTGAGCCTTAGGGACAGCCAGCATCCTCGTGTGAGTTTGGGTGGCTGATCCTCAGGAGAAGCAGGGTCTGGTCGCCCCTCTGCTAAAGGCACAGAGCCGGCCTTCAGGAAGGCCCAGACATGGCTCCCATTGCCTCATTTGGTGATGGGACAAATTAAATTAGATTACCTTGGAGGCTTGTTCCAGACACAAATTGGATGCAGGCAGCTTCAGCTTTCCCCAAATGAGCAGTAAGAAAGAGGCAAGAGTTTTCGTTTGATTTTTGTATCCTGCTAAACCCTTGACAAGCAGAAGTGTTCCATCCCCCTTACTCTCCACCCTGTTTGTAGCTTTCGAGTCACAAACCCCAGAGAGAAATATGTCACTGAAGACACACACAACACAAACACGCCACACACATATACACACACATACAACACACAGATCCCCCCACACTGACACGTAACACATACACCACATACCACATACAGTACACACATACACACACACACACACACACATACACACAGTTATAAAGATTCTGTTACGCTCTTGAAAAAGTTGGTGGAACAGCACTTTTAAGAAGCCAGCTGCTGTGAAGACAAAGATGCCTTGTCTAGATGTTTTCTGCCACACTACGGCTATTTTGATTAGAGCAGTAACTGAAGCCCTTTGGGCTGGCTGGCAAGTGATGGCCAGTGAGTCAGGGTCACTGTGAGGAGAGAAGGCACTTCTTTCCCGTTAGGGTTTCTTTAACTCCCTGATGTGAAGGAAGCATCTGAGACGCTCTCTGAACTGGCTGTGTGAAGCCTGAGGTCAGCGTCCTGAGCAGATGCTGGACTGGGATTTTGGGAGCCGGGATCCCGCAGGGAGAGCTTCAAGAGGCCTCCCATGGCGGTGGAACCCCACTTCTCATGGCTCTGATCTCAGACCACAGACACGAGGCCCAGCTGACTGGCTGAAGGCCGCGTCCGCAGCCCTTTCAACAAGTTTCCAGAGGAGGTGTGACTTGGTGCTGGTGTCTGTCATCAGTTTAGGAGTGCGCATGCCCTGCCTGCTGTGCGTGACTCCAGAACGCATGAATGCTGTGGCTCCCCAGCGTTAGCAACTTCCTTTTTTAAATTATCAATTACAGTTTATTCACTTTGTAGCCCAGCTGTAGCCCCTTCCCTCATCTCCTTCTAATCCCTCCCTCCCTCCCTCTTCTCCTTCCATGCCCCTCCCCAAGTCCACTGAGAGGGGAGGTCCTCCTCCCCTTCCATCTGACCCTAGACTATCAGGTCTCATCAGGACTGGCTGCATTGTCTTCCTCTGTGGCCTGCTAAGGCTGCACCCCCCTAGGGGGAGGTGATCAAAGAGCCAGCCACTGAGTTCATGTCAGAGATGGTCCCTGTTTCCCTTACTAGGACACCCACTTAGAGACTAAGCTGCCATGGGTTACATCTTTGCAGAGGTTCTAGGTTATCTCCATGCATGGTCCTTGGTTGGAGTATCAGTCTCAGAAAAGACCCCTGGGCCCAGATATTTTGTTTCTGTTGCTCTCCTTGTGGAGCTCCTGTCTCCTCCAGATCTTTCATCTCCTCCTTCTTTCCTAAGATTCCCTGCATTCTGCCAAAAGTTTGGCTGAGTCTCAGCATCTGCTTTGATACCCTGCTGGGTAGAGTCTTTCAGAGGCCCTCTGTGGTAGGCTCCTGTCCTGTTCCCTGTTTTCTTCCTCTTCCAATGTCTGTCCCATTTGCTTTTCTGAATGAGGATTGATCATCTTACCCAGGGTCCTTCTTGCTTAGCATCTTTAGGTGTACAGATTTTAGAATGATTATCCTATATTATATGTCTAATATCCACTTACAAGTGAGTATATTCCATGTGTGTCTTTCTGCTTCTGGGATACCTCATTCAGGATGATCTTTTTATTCCTGCTAAAGATTTGCTGCCAGACAATCGGCTGCTCCTGGGGCCGGCACCAGATCCTTGTTCCATCTGCATTTTACCTCATCCCCCCATATCCCAAAACTTCCTCAGCTTTTTTGCAGCTTCTTTGACTAGCAATGGAAATTGACATAGAAGTTGGTTTCTTTTCAGACCTGCTGTTTCAATAGACACTCTATTTCAATGGAGGCATGACCGTGTGTGTGTGTGTGTGTGTGTGTGTGTGTGTGTGTTTGAGGCCCTGCTGTGTATGAAACCCTGAATGGTGACAGTATCCCACACAGCATACAGTTCCATAAAGTCTTACCACGAGGCTTCAGGTAAATGCGGCTCCTTCTTATTGGCTGCCTATTTCCTGTTGCTCCTCCTCTCCTCCTCTCCTCTCTCTTCCTCTGTGGGTTCCCCCCTCTTGGAGGAGGGGCATGATTTCCTGCTCACAAGCTAGTTGGTTTCTGGGAGGAGTCCAAAGACCTGATTCAAACCTGGAACCAGCTGGTGTGGCCCTGGCACAATGTGTGTGAAGCCAGGCCCAGGAAGGGGCCCTTCCCGGGGACCCAGCCTGCAGCAGGGAGAAGTGTGCAATGGGAGCTAATCCAGTCCCAGCATCGGGCTCCCCAAAGGACGGGGACCGGCAGCATCCCTGCATCCCAGGCTCGGGGTGCGCGCATGGCGCTGGCTGCCCTGGAGACTCCCATGGCCTGGTCAGCTGTGAGCCCAGCGGGAGCAGAGCGGCAGAGCCACCCACCACGCAGGTGCTCGCTCCAGCCTTGAGCTTGCCTCAGCGCAAATTTCAGAAACGAGAGCTGTGTGTGAGCAGACTTTTCTTCCTCACGGGAGACACTCTAGTGACCAGTGCTTCCCACAGCGTAGGTGAGCTTCAACCATCAAGATGACGCAGGAGCTGCGGGGAGTAGGTGAGGAGGGAGAGGAGCAGGGGCTCCGTTAGCAGAGACACTTGACCCCGGTCTAGTTCCCCCAGTTCTGGAGTAGAAGCCGGAGGAGCATGTACACGCACACCCACACACGTGCACACACACGTGCACCTACACACACGGGCACACACACAGACAGACATACTCGCACACACAGACACACACATACATGCACACAGACTTACATGCACATATGGACACACATACCTGCATGCACACATACACACACACAGGCACACACAAATACATGCATAACACAGACACACATACGTGCACATACAGACACACATACTTGCATACACACAGACACACACAGACACACACACACACGCAATCACTTTCCTTCTACTTACCTGTCGCATATCCAGCAGACCTTGAAGCGTCCGTTTGGGCCCGGCATTATGCCGGGCTGTGGTCAGCTCTCGTTGGGCTGAGTTGGCACAGCCACACCCTGAGCAGAGCTGATGAGCGTGGCGGCACACTGGACTGACAGGTGGGTCCTGACTTCCCTGGTGACGGTGTTTCCTGTGGAGCCCTGCGCGTGTTTGAAGCTGCCTGCCTTCCCTCTCTTGTCAGCATGGGTGCTGGCGTTTGCAGTGTCCAGAGAGCGGGGCCTTTGTCCCTTTGTCCCGCTTGTTTTCTCGGAGAACCCTGAACCCAATGAGTTTTACCTCACTTTCTAAAGCACCCTGAAAACTCTGAGCACACGTTGGATACTTTCCCTCAGGCCCACCTCTCAACATTTTTATTAAATTCCCTTGTTCATGAGTGAGTCAATGAGAGAACAGGCTCTGGAGAGAAGCCCTCCCTTCCTTCAGTTGTTGGCTCTACTCCAGTACAGGTCTGGGAAGTTTCCTAAGTCCTCTTTTCATTCTTTTTAAAAGTTTTTTTATTTATTTTATGTCAATTGGTGTTTTGCCTGCATGTATATCTGTGGGTGTCAGATCTCAGAGTTACAGACAGTTGTGAGTTGCCATGTGGGTGCTGGGAATTGAACCCGAGTCCTCTGGAAGAGCAGTCAGTGCTCTTAACTGATGAGCCATCTCTCCAGCCCTCCCCATTTCCACTCTTGTTTAATTGTTCTTAATATTTGTTTCTGCGGGGCCTCCTCCTGCCTCGGGTCAAGGTGGTAAGTGGGCACTCGCTAGAGCTGCCTGGGGCTGGGAGTGAAAGCGCACACTCCTTCAGTTACGGGAGTCCAGGTCAGCGCCAACCAGAGTTCCACGTGTGACTTGAAGGGTCAAACATGTTCAGTCCCCGGCTCCTTCCTTCCTTCTGGGCCGGGACTGTGTTCAGGGCCTCGTATAGGTTTTGCACTAGTAGTAATGCTTTCGTGTCTGTTATGATCTTGCACAGGTGGCTGGGCACTGGCTGGAATGGTCTATTGCGCATGGTCAGATGAATGGTGTTCTCAACAGGACAGCACACTCCTGCCTGTCCTCCAGTGGACTGGGAAACGCCTGTGACATAGCCCTTGCATTCTGTGTCCTGAGGCATAATAATCATGGCTCATCCAGGGACGTCTCTGGAGAAACAGGTGCTTTCGTGGAGGGTCGGGAAAAGCCACGTGAAAGAAACACAAAGGAGGTGGGCTTCTGTGGTAAAAGACCTCAACCCACAGCATGTGCTCACCTCTCCTCAGGCCAACTAAACAAACTGTGAGCCGGGCGTGAAGTCGCACACCTATAATCCCAGTGCGCTGTGGGGACTGCAGGGTCAGGGAGCTCACACAGCAAAATGCCGTCTCTAAACAAATGAAAAGGGCTAATGACCCTGAGGGTTAGTCTCCTCATGGGTCTCAAGTTCCACGTTTCTTTCTGTTCTCTCTCTGTGTGTATTCTTTCTTTCTTTCTTTCTTTCTTTCTTTCTTTCTTTCTTTCTTTC
>NW_026590859.1:1851897-1869833 GCF_907164565.1 Psammomys obesus | reverse complement strand
TCTTTCTTTCTTTCTTTCTTTCTTTCTTTCTTTCTTTCTTTCTTTCTTTGACATGGGGTTCCATGTAGCTCAGTCTGGCTTTAGACTCACTAAATAATAGATACTGGCCTTGAACTCTCGGCCCACGTGCCTCCACCTCCAAATCACTATGTCACCATGCCCCCCGCCCCTCAGCTCTTCTTAAATGTATAATAGTTTATTGATTTTTGAACAGATCAAAAGTTCTATAGCAGTAGTTCTCAAGCTTTGTACTGCGGGACCTTTAATACAGTTCCTCATGTTGTGGTGGCCCCAACTGTAAAATTCTTTCATTGCTAGCTGTGGTGGTACATACCTTTAATCCCAGTGCTTGGGAGGGAGAGGCAGGCGGATCTCTGTGAGTTCGAGGCCAGCCTGGTCTATAAAGCAAGGCCAGAACAGCCAAGGTTCTGTTACACAGAGAAAACCTGTCTTGAAAAACCAAAAAGGGAAAAACAAATTGCTACTTTGTAACTGTAATTTTGCTACTGTTGTGAACCATTTATGTAAATATCTGATATGCAGCCCCCCAAAGGGGCCATGACCCACAGGTTGGAAACTTTTGTTCTATAGGCTGGCCATTGGTATCCTGGCTCAAAATTTTTTACTCTATCTCAGGGTTAGGGTTAGGGTTCTGTCACCAAGAGCAAGCTCTCCTCTGTCACCAGTCCTGGCTTGGTACTAACACTGCCAAATGGCATAGACCAGGAATAGTTTTTGTCTCTTTGTGGGGTGAGAGACTTGTTCCGCTTGACCAAACGTCTCATGAGATGATCGCAACATTTGATTCTGATGTCATGAGGAAACCCCTTCCCTTATTTCCCTCTGTGAGTATCCTTGTGGTACAAATGTGCTTCCTCTCCCAGCACAGTCCGGACACTAAATTAGACATTCATGAAAAAAGGCATGATTTCTCTGACTTGATGACTTGTGTGAAAACTGAAGAAGACACGGTCGTTGCCCTCAGGAAGATCAGACTTCAAGGGGCATGAAACAGCTGAGATGGAAGTCTGCCAGCGTGGGCCAGCCCGAGACTTAGATTCCACAACTGTGAGCTTCTGGGAGGTGGAAAGATTGGGCTCAGATGGGCAGGGCGGTGTGAAGGAGTGTGCAAGAGACGCTACAGTGTAACCTGGACTGGGTAAGCTTGGACACTTGTGTCTTCATGCATAGGCAAACTCTGAATATAAACAGCCTTCACACACGAAAACCAGCCTCGCAGTTTGATACATAGTTTACTGATGGGCAGAAAAGTTGAAATCTTTGGAGCACTGAGGATTATCTTTCTTGGAGATGCAGAGAGTGTGGTTATGAGGAGAGAAATATAAACGGAAGCACAGAGTAGAAAAGGAACACAGGGCACCAGTGTCCCCGTCCCCCCCCCCCCCCCCGCAGCCTGCAAGGCTGACAGAGGTCACAGAAGCAGGTCACAGACATTCCCCTGCAGGAGTGCAGTGTGGAGGAGAGCAAGGTGAGGGGAACTGACGGGGACCAGGCTGTGAGGCCATGTAGGAGATGAGCAGAGCAAGCTGTGGAATGGGCAGAGGAGCAAGCAGCCTGTGGGAGAGGCTGACTGAGGGGTCAGCCTGGCTGAGCTCCTGGGAGCTTTTGGACTCTGCTTTAACACAAGGTCAAGTGTCTGGATTTGGAGACAGGAAGAACAGTGGTGTCACTGACATGCTTTTGCTTTGAGGCTTCAAGCATGTTCTTTTCGTTGGTTAATCAGGCCACATTCCCACAGCTTTTTCCTTGGGGGTTGGGAAAGAGAGATGGAGGGAGCTGATGGTTGGTCAGAGCGCTGGGGACACCTGCATGGAGATGTCTGAGCACACGGGTAAGCTGGGAGCTTGCAGGGTCAGGCTGGCATGGCCACACCTGCTAGAGAGGTAGCATGGAAGAGCCTGGGGGAGGGGTACCAGGTTGTGCTCTTGGCCCTGCTGGGGCCGGAGGGGTGACCTTTGGGGAGTCCCATTGTGTTACTAAATTAGCTGTTGTCACCCCATCAGCTCCAGGGAGAGGACTTAGGTCTGTGTCAGTGGCCTCTTCTCTCCTAAGCTGGAACTTCTTACTGTAGTCAGAGCCAGCATTCTGCTCTCGGAGAGAGCCTCCCCTCCCACCCAACAGCGGGGTTTCTTTCTTTGCACCGCTCTTCCTCTTCCTTCTCTAATCCTCCTCTGCACTCTCCCTCTTCTCTCTCTTCTTCCAACTTCTCCCTCTCCTCCTGTCTCCTCCTCGTCTTCTCCTCCCCCACATCCAAACAGTTAAGCACAGAAATCAGCCACAGAAATCTCCAGCTCACAGGGGTAAAAGGCAAATCACTTTTTCTCTGCCCTAGAAATTCAGTCTCTCTCTCGGTGAGAAATTGATTTATCTTGTGATCCAAAAATGCTAACACCTGTTCGGTGTTAGGACTGTTGACAGTTTCACTCTTCTGTGTCTAGACTTGTGCCAGGCAGCATTCAAGGCGCAGGTGTGAATGGGGCTAGCCACAGTTCTGGGCGAGAGTGCCACCACGCCTTACAGGAATTAGACAATGAGGCAGAGTATAAAAATGTTTTTATTTCAAAATGCAAAACGGTAGTCCTTGTAATAATAATAATAACAATAAAAATAACAGTATAAAAAGCACGGCTCTTTTCCTAATGCAAAGTGACAGCTCCTTGATCGCCCCCACAGCCTTGGGCAAATCACAGTGCCTGCTGCATGGCAGCAAAAGTCAATCCCAGACCCCTTGGGTGGTCTGCGCAGGGTCAGTTCTGGGCTCGGTGGCGGCTCCGCTCTCACCCGCGGGGTCATGATCTGTGAGTCTCTGTCTCTGTGCGGCGCCCCTCCTCTGCTGCTCTCCCTCCTTAGGAGGCGTGCTGCCGGAGGGACAGGGCCCGGCCCGCCTCCCGGGCCTCGCCTTTGCCCAGCAGGGCCTGCCTGCGGAGGGCCTGCTGCTCGCGGGCTTCCCGCAGCTCCGCCACGGCGGCCTCCTGCTCGCGCAGCCGGCTGGCGGCCGTGAAGGGGCTGCACACCGTCTCCACCAGGCCGAGCACCACACCGAAGAGCGCCAGCACGCTGCCCAGCACGTACAGCTTCACCAGCTTCCCTCGGGGCTTCTGTGCCATCATCTCCCTGGCCAGCGGGATCAGCTCCTGCACGCTCTCCATCTGAGCTCTGGGCTGCGGTGGCGGGGCCTGAGGAAGGAGCGGAGGAAGGGGGTTGAGCTCTCCGGCGGGGGACAGCAGCAAAGCAGGGACCCTGAGCGGGAGAGGGGAAGCCGCTGCGGAGGGGCCCTGCCCTCCCCTGCCCTCCCCCTGGAGGCCTACCTAGGGCGCAGAGGGGCCCGAGCAGCACTTGCTGGCAGAGGGCAGGCGTCTGTGCGGCAGACTGGCCTCGGTGTTCTTTCCTTCAGCTGCCGCTCTTCGGAGTGGACAATCCCAGCGAACAGCGTCCTTATATCTTTTGCCCGGGATCCGCCTCCTGGCTCGCTGGCCTGGGCTGCGATGCCAGGAAAAGAAGCAGCAGGAGGGGGAAGAACAGGAGGGGCGCCCACGGGGCCTGGGAGGTGAGCACGAGCAGCGCACGCCCCTGCTGTGTGCGCCCTGAGACCCTGGGCCGCCCGGGCGGTTCTGCTTTAGTATCCAGCTAAAGAGGAGGACCCCCGCCAGGAGACGGGCATGCTTCCCTGCCAGGACAGCTTTGTCCTCCGGTCTGCAGGTGCCTGAGTCCCCCTGCGCTCCAGGAGGAGCCCGAGAAAGCCCCTAACGGGGGAATCTGGGGTTCCACATAGTTGAGAGTTTTCATTTTCATTCAGAAAGTCACCTCACCTGTCCGGGAGGGTGTGGGTGGGAGGGAAGGCAACGGAGAGACCCCTGCAGTGAGCAGGCAAACCAAAACCCAAACCCCCACATCTAGAAGGCTGCCTTCTTGGCTGGCGGGTTTTACTAAGACATGGGAACATTACTGATCACCTAGTAGAAGCTGTTCTGTGAGGGTTCCTTCTAATGCATGGAGGTGTGTGTGTGTGTGTGTGTGTGTGTGTGTGTGTGTGTGTGTGTGTGAGAGAGAGAGAGAGAGAGAGAGAGAGAGAGACTGTGATTCCATAGGTTTTCCTCTGTAATAGCCATTGAGTCCAAAGCACAGGCCTGTATTCCCAGCTACTGAGGCAGGAGGATGGCAAGTCCAAGCATAGCCTGGGAAACTTATTGAGACCCTGTGTCAAAAGTAAAAATAAAAAGAAGGCTGTAGATATGGTTCAGTGGTGGAGGGCTTACCTAGTATGCGTTAGGCTGTGTGGGCCATATATATTTGTACACACGCGCGCACACACACTGCTCTTTTCTGTGTTAACTTAAGAACTGAAGTTGGGGTGAGCCCTTGAAGAAGGCCTGTGGTGAAATTCTGTCTACAGTGAAGGTGTTCCCTCCTCTTGCGATGATTCATGCCCCCTGCCCAGGTTTGGGAGGAAGTGCTGTAGACCTCTATAGCGAGGATTTGGGGTGAGGAGTGCTCTTGGGAGCCGTTGGATTAAGATTAAATATGATCCCTGGGTGGTGTGGCTCTAATTCGGCTTTGGCTTTTGCTGCACCTGAATTAGCAAAGTAGGGGAAAAGGAGAGGCAGGAAAGCCAAAGGGCTTGGAGCAGGGGGCGGGGTGGGGAGGAAGGGGAACCAGCTGCCCAGAAAATTGCAAAGGTCACTGATGCAATCTTTGGACAGCGTGGTCATCCTTCCCCATTAGAGTCCAGAGCCAGAGGGAACCAGGCGCCATTCCTAGGGGTCCGAGGTCATTGCCCAGACTCAGCAGGCAGCAGTACTGACCAGCCTTTGGTCTGCTACGAGTCCTGCAGATAAGAACTTGTCAAAGGTGAGGATTGGCCAAGGCTGTGAACGTTTCAAATTTAAAGTTCACACTTCAGTTGATATATTAATGATCAAGGCAACACAGGCCAAATGGAGGTTATTCTTGGAGGATCCTGCTTGGCTTATTATTCTTTTAACCTTGTCAAGCCGGAAAGTTCTGTAGGGAGGGTCTAAGCCAAACTTAACTTCAGTGTTGGCATTGTTCTTAAATCTTCCTGATAGTTTTGGAGCATGGCTAGTAGCTGGCAGCAGTAACCGTGGACCTTTCCCAACAACTGTGAGGGTTCCAGACACAGTGGCTCCTGGGAAAGAATATGATGTGTGTCTCAATAGGAGGGCACCCCCTGTTTCCCTGTGTAGAGTGTGAGTCAGCCCAGGTCCTGACCCAATACTCCAAAACCGACTGACTGGGCAGCAAGTATCCTCTGTTTCTATGACTTAGACCACAATTCACTCCAGGCTCCCCTTTCCCACGGCTGTGCCCGATGAGCACCTTTCTTCCCCTCTAACATAACCTGACCTTGACCCTTGACCCTTGACCCCACTTGTGGCTACGCAGCATGTGATAGGCCTGAGGCCACTGGTGGATTTGGTGGTGCCTGTTGAGGGAGTAGCAGGGACTGAAGCAGGAGGCCGGCACAACTCAGTCTTCTGGAGAGAAACCCCTTAGCCTATGGATGGGAGGCGCGGAGGCCAGGGGCAGAAGCTTGGGCTGGTTCCGATTTTAGAGGGGTCAGACTTTGGGTCACACAGGCTACAGTTGTGCCATGAGGTGACCCACCCTCTATTTGGCTGACGGCTGGTGAGGACTTCCCATGTTAAAGCTGAGACAGTTCTGAGCAGGATATCTACACCCCCTCCTGAGTTGCTCCATTTTCTGCTGCTAATATGTAGTACCTCAGTGTGGCTAAATTATATAAAGTTAAAGCTTTATTTGGCCCATGGTTCTGGAGGTCCAAGGTCAAGGGCCTCATCTGGACCCTTTTAATGGTAGATTGTGGATAACATAGCGTAACAGGTGGTGGGAGTGGGAGTGTGTGTTTCCATGTCACTCCTCTGTGTAAAAGTTTATAGGAACACTCCTTATCCTTTCTAGAGACGCTGGAGGAGGCAGTTTGCATTTTATCTGGTTTGTTTTCCAAACCTTTTTCTCAGCACACTGAAACATCAGTAGCATCTGGTGAGGAAAAACCACAAAGGGCAGCAAGTCACCCAAGGGCTAGCCAAAGAGCAAGGGCTGTTCCCAGCTGTCCTCTGCTGCTGAGGCAGGGACAGACACAAGGCCTGTTGTGTTGTGGTTGCTGCTGTTGTCATCGTCATTATTCCTCACCTGCTTGCTACATGCACAAAATCCCTGTGTGCGCCTTGGGTTCCAGGAGCCTGGAGGAGAGGGAATGGACATAGGAATAGGTTATTTTTGTATCTTACACCTAATTAAAAAACTCTGTAGTCCTGGGTCTCAGCCACTCCACCTTGGGCATGTGTGTGTGAGCGTGTGCATGTGTGTGTGAGGGGGCTTGTTCACATGTGTGTGGAGGCTGGAGGTCAGCCTTGGGTGTCATTTCTCAGGGTGCTGTCTACCTTGTTTCTTTGAGACTGGGTCTCTTACTAAGCTTAGGAGTCACAAGTTCTACCAGGTAGGCTGCTTTATGAGCTCCAGAGAGCCCCTGTCTCTGCCTTCCCAGTGCTGGGATTGTGTGTGTGCGTCCACACCTGGTGGCTGCTGCCGCCGCCTCCTCCTCTTCCTCCTCCTCCTCCTCTTCTTTCTCCTCATTCTCTTTCTCCTTCTCCTTTTCCTCCCCCTCTTCCTCCTCCTCCTCTTTCACCTTCTCCTCCTCCTTTGCCTCTTTCATCTCCTCCTCCTTCCTCCTATTTTTCTTTCTTTTTTAGAGGAGTCTAGGGTCAATTTCAAGTCCTCATGTTTAAAAATCTACCATGTTACCAACTATGTCTCCAATTCTCTTTGAGTCACAATCATTTCATATCAGATAGTTTTAGAGAAAGGGCTTCCTGGCACTGAAGCCTCGTGGAAAATCCAGGACTTGTTCTGCGGCACTGGGATTGAACCCAGGTCCCTGTGTGGGCTGCACAGGTGCCTTGCCCCGGCCCCACAGCCCCAGATGAGCACTTTTTAAATTGTACTTCTGACCTTTGTCTCCTCTGCTTTTGCAGAGTTGTGGAGGTCAGACATTTCTGGCGGGTTTCCTGCAGCAGTCTACTTAACGTGCTTGGTCTTAGACTTATCACCTTCTTGCACTCTTCCCAACATAACCCCTTCTCAGAATCCATATTCACAGCAGAGCTGCCTCCTTTCACTGCTTTCTTGGCTCCTTGACGAGGCCTTCCTCAGCGACAGCATCGGACCAGACCCACTCAGTGCTGTTGCTCATTGGGTTGATAGAATGGTCAACTTGCTTTCATTCCCACTGGAGGACGTATTTCATGAGGCTGGAACTTTGTTTTTCTCTTTAGTAAGTCCCCAATGCTTAGTACAAACCTTGGCAGATAATGGGTCCTTAGTAGGTAAATGTGGGTTTAATAATCTCTTCAGGGGACTATGATGCTCAGCAGGAAGGGCCTGATTTTCGGTAGGTTCACACACAGTCAAGACGTTTGGTCAGTACTGACAAAAGCATTTGGGTTTGGGTAGTGATAACGTTTGCCATCTAATCCACCCCAAACATGACCATCACATAAATAATCTTCTCAAACATTCATTTAAAAAATATTTTATTCTTAGTTGCCTGGTAAAGCGTGAGTTAGTGAACTCCTGGATTCTGCATGCTGCCTTTGCATGTCCTGATATTCTCTGTGTTTGGGACCTCTTTGGTGTGGTTTTCCTGCTGGTCTAACTGCACCTCTTGTTCTTCTCCCACAAGACCCCTGTGTTCCTCGAAGAGGCTTTTTTCTCAGGCCAAGAAAAAGTCCATTCCCCATGCTGCTGCAGCCAGCTCTTACCAACCCTTCCTGTCATTTTGCTCAGACTGCTTTCTTCTTGAAAAGCTGGGGTCCTCTCTTCTGCCTTCCTTCTTGAGCTCTCAGAAGCCCGAGTCCCTTGCCAGCACACCGTGCTCTGTCCTTTCTGTGAATCTCAGTTGCCTGCATGGCTCCAGCTGCGTAGCTTGGCACTAGAACAAGCACTGGCTTATATACAGTGCTCTCATTGTTTTTGGTAGGTTTGCTTCCTCTCTTTCTGTAGGACCACACCTTTGTATTTTTTTATGGTACTAATCTATAAAAGGGCCCCAGTCAATATTGATTATCTTGACCTAAAAGCCAGTGCTGGAATAGATTGCAAAATGATCCGTCGGACCCTCTTGGGAGGTTATTTTAGGCACAGTGGCCCATCCTTGGCTTAGAGCCTTGGGGTTGAAATTGCCCAAGAGCTGGCAGTATTCCTTAACTCCCTCAACTCTGGCCTCCTCACCTTTCACTTCTAGCCCTAGCCTGCTGTCTGGTATCCAATTCATTAGCTTGTTCGGAGGCACCCTGCCAGCCTGCTGCTGGCATTGTTCACTGAAGGTCCTCAAGGCTCTGAGCTTCAGCTCCTCATGCTCTGATCAAGCAGAGCCACCAGCCGCTAGAGCAGGCAGGCTGCTCTGGGACCCCATACTGCTCAGGATCACCTGACCTCTGCTGCCAGCCTATGCTTTACCTCCAGGTGGCTTTGCAGGCCCCACAACTCCATATCCCAAGCCCAGCACAGCTTCGCTTCTTGGGTAACATTTAGGGATCTCCCAGAAACACCTGTTGTCACCATTCACATCTCAGCGCTGCTTATGCATAGTCACAGAAAGCAGGAAACAGAGTGCTCTTGCCCTCCAGATGCTCACAGCCCAGCAGAGGACAGGGACAGGACATGCCACAGCACCGTGCACTGGACAGCAGGACACAGGGAGATAAATGGATGGAGAGTAGATTGTTTCAGTAGTAGCCAAAGGAAGTACAAGAATGAGCGGTCCCTGCGCAGCTTAGGGAGTCAAAGGTTGGACAGGGACTTCTCAGGTGACTCCAGAGGGAGGGGTAGGACTCAGCCGGAGCCTCTCCTAATGACTTATTTACTTTTATTTTATGTATGGTTATTTCGTCTGCATTTGTGGCTGTGTACCATTTGCATACAGTGCCCACAAAGGCCAGAGAAGGCATCAGCCCCTTAAAACTGGAGCTACAGATGGTTGTGAGCTGCCAAGTGGATGCTGGGAATCCAACTTGGGTTCTCTTTAAGAGCAGCAAGCATTCTTAACTACTGAGCTGCCTCTCAAAATCAGATTGTTATTCGACACAGCTGTTTTCAGGAGAAGGCAGTCACCCAGATGGATGTTTGTCAGGTGGGTCCCGTGGTGGGATCAGGCTTCCTGAAGAAGAGAATCAAAGGCTGGAAAAGATCCCTGGTGACAGGGCTTCTTCTCTCTAGCTCTGGGGATGGAGGGGCAGTGTGGCCCCAGCTGGCGGCCAGGAGGGAAATGGGTGACTATCTGTAGCCAGGTGAACATGACAGAGGAGTCTCAGCATCCGAACATCAGCTCTGTGAGGCCAGGGTGGTTGTGGTCAGACCTCTGTCCCACAGGAGTGAGAGCCAACACGTCAGAGTTTGAAACTGCTGAATCTGTGGACATTTTCTGTGTGTGACAATAGAACAGAACCCAAGCAGCAAGATAGAGGAAAAATCAGTTTCAAGCCTGTTGAGGACTAACTAGGAAAGTGACCAGATGGGTAGAACCTGGCTCAGACTGGCCAGGCCTTGTCCTAAGCCCCCACTTGTGGCTCCTGACACGCAGTCACCAGCATCTGCTCCCTCGGGGTCCACCTGGGGATGTGGACACAGCTGGAATTCAGCACCCCTCTGTGTGAACTTCCCCGTGAGCGGTTCACACACCGCCCCCAGCCAGGCTGCCCACTTGCTAAACCTAAGACCACAAATCCTCTTTAAGGCAGTGTCTCCTATGGCCTGGGCTTCCTACAGACCTGAGGATAACCTTGAACTCCTGATCCATCCGCTGGCTCCCACCTCCCAAATGCTGGGATTATACACAATGCTGGATTATACCCAGAAAAACTACATATTCTAACCAGGCATTTAGTCATAATTTATTATGTCCTGAAGCCAGTCACTTTTGTTATTCGGTAAAACACTTTTGCCCACACTTTCTCCCTTCTTTCCAATCTGGCGACATCCTTTTCTTTCTCTTCTATGACGAATTTGTCAAATTAAAGGAATCTGACAGGAGCCGCTTCATCTGTGGCCCTGGAGTCAGTTGCACCAGGGCCCGTGCGTCCAGACTTGTGCTGATGTGGGGATGATGACCAGGACTGAGCAGTCTCTGGAGGCGTGGCTCTGGCCCTTCTCCTCAGCTTTGCTCATTTGCTTGGAGCTGGGAGTCCTTGAATGACTTAGGCTGCTTTGCGTCACAAAGGGAAAGTCCAATCAAAGTTGGGTTAAGAAAAATACATCAACTATGCATTCTCGGACTGGCTGCTTTCACAGCTCAGGCACCGCGAGACTGCGGGCTCTTCCCTGTGTTTGTACCATCAGCTCGTCACAGCTCAGCTCTTACTGCCACAGCACAGTTCTGTAATTTCAGACATCACATTTAAGATGACAGTGTCCAGTAAAAGAAGAGAGATTTTTCTGTGCCAACAAGGAAGCCCTTCCTGTGAGAGCTGAAAGTTGGAGGACGAGGTTCCCTCCCTGGGCAACATAGGCCAGGCTAAAAAACCAAAATGGCCGCACCCACGGCCACACACTTGCCATTCTCTCTGTTAGAGTAGTATGTGGGTGTGTGTAGCTCAGTGGCATGTGCTTGCATGTTCATCATGAGTGAAGCTCTGGACTTGGTCTGCAGCACCGTAAACCAAAGAGCAAACAAACGAAACGCCCTCAGAACCCAAGCTTCACCTCTGATCGCACATCATGCTCTCCTCACAACCGCAAGTGTCCATCAGTGAAACCTGTAATGGTCAGTCCATCAGTTCACTGTCCGTTGTGCTCTTGGGGGGGGTGGTCCTCACTTATTTTGCTGGAGGCCAGGTCCTCTTCACCTAGGTAATGCCTGGATGAGCGTAAGGAGTCAGAGGTATTCACTAAAAGCACAAGTAGTGGACGCAGGCTTTGCCAAACAGGTAGTACGGAGCGGAGCAGATCCATCTCCAGACACGCTGGCCAGTCTGGATCATGTAGCTCTTCTTCACTGTCATCTTGACTGGATTTAGAATCACCCAGCAGGGGCACTTCTGGGTGTGTCTGTAATGATATGGCCAGAGAAGACTAAAGCAGGAAGACCCAGCATGAATAAAAGCAGCACCAACCCCTGCGCTGGGGTCCCAGACGGAACACACAGGAGACCCCAGCCCCAGCACTCCCTTCCCCAGCTTCCTGGACGTACCTTCCCGTCACTGACTCTTCCCCTGAACCGTGAGCTAAGGCAAACCTCTGGGAACTTTTGTCATGGTGGCAGGAGGCCCTCCCCATGGGCTGGGAAGGAAGAAGGAGGTTCCCAGCTGCCAAGAAGGGGGTGGCAGGGAGCTGCTAATGTTGGG
Source organism: Psammomys obesus (assembly GCF_907164565.1). Taxonomy (NCBI): domain Eukaryota; kingdom Metazoa; phylum Chordata; class Mammalia; order Rodentia; family Muridae; genus Psammomys; species Psammomys obesus. Next base: position 1,858,431 of record NW_026590859.1, on the reverse strand, counting down.
TGGTTTCTGGGGGCCCCAGAAGCTGACGTTTACTTTCAGGTTCCCGCCCCCATATTTTCAGTAAAGTTTCTTTGGCTCACGAGCTGTGTCTTGCTCTCTGAGGAATGGGGGAAGGGCGATGCATCCCTGCTTTGCTTGGGGCTGAACAGGCTTTGGTCAGTGTGGAGAAATGGTTGGACAGCTAAGTGAGCTTGTGTGAGCATCTAGCTCTGGGAGTCTCAGGGTCATTGTTTCCGTAGAAGACAGGGGCTCTTGGACAGCTGAAGCAGCCATACCAGGTACAAAATTAAACTAGTTGGTAATTTTGTGTGCAGTGTCTATGTCCTGAGGGGCAGTAGTCTTCCTCTGATCCCTGAGTGACTGTGCCTGGCTTGCTCACCACTGTGTCTCTGTGTGCCTGGCACTGGGTGAGTGCTCAGTAAGTATTTGTTGAGTGAATGAATGGAGCTGGGTGTTTTCGATTAAAGGTCAGAAGGGTCTGCTGACAGGTGATAAAGGTTCTGGAGATGACAGAATGTGGTAGGTGCTTGGATGGACTGGATGTAGACCCCAGTCAGGATACCACCTAGTCAGAGCCACACAGAGGAGCCCTGGCCACACAGCGGGCTGGCCAGACAGAGAGGCCGTGGAGGAAGAGGCATTTCCTCGAGACTCCTGGTCATCTCTGGGGTACTATGTCCTGCACAATGGACTTAAACAAAACATCCCAGACCCCATTGGCTTGTGTATTGTACTTGGCTTGGCTCTTGCTGCCGAGGGTCTGGGATAGCTTCACACTTCTGGAGATGTTACAACTGGAACCTGGAGACAGGCAGCAGCTGACAGACCTGCCTACCATGGTTATTCATTCTTTGGGGGGAGACATAAAATCCCCAAAACATGTCAATGCATGCCTCCTGAGAACCTATGTCCATTGGTTTTTGTGCCCCCCTCTCCTCAGACTCACCTCTCTCCTCCTTTCGTCAGACTCACCTGTGCCCTCCTCTCTCCTTTCCTCAGACTTACCTGTGCCCTCCTCTCCTGCAGACTCACCTCTTTCCTCCTTTCCTCAGACTCACCTGTGCCCTCCTCTCTCCTCTCCTCAGACTCTCACCTGTGCCCTCTTCTTCTGAGCACCCACATCTTTCCTCACTGCCAAGATCCTAAATGCTGGTCTCCAACAATTCAACACCTAGATCCCCATTCTGGCCCCAGAACTATTTCAGTTCCTCTTGTCACAGTATTGTATTCCTCTGGGTCCCAGTCTTCCCTTTTCTGTGCCCTAGTTATGTCGGTAGGGTAGGAAGTTGGCGTTGGAGTCAGGCTGCAAGGCCTAGCACTTCCATGATGAAGGGGCAGCCCACCCAGAACTGTATCAGATTCCAATTCTTTTTTAAAATATATTTTAAAACATTGAGATTACAATAACATTTCCACCTTCCCTTTCCTCCCTCAAAACTGTTCCATGTACCCCCTGCTCTTTTCAAATTTCATAACCTTTTTCTTTGTTTCACATATGTATGTATACATGCACATGTAAGTAGGTTGTGTTTATGTATGTAGTAACAAACACATATACATACATATATTACTAAATACATAAAGACAATCAGCTCAGCTCACAGAATGTTCCTTGTATGTGTGTTTTCAGGGCTGACCACTTGGTACTGGATAGCCAGTTCTTGTGCTCTCCCCTGGAGAAGACTATTTCTCCTGCTCTCGGCAGTCCTTAGTTGCCTGTAGCTCTTTCAGGCCTCGTGGGATTTCTTCTGTCCACATTTGTGTGTTTATTGGTGTTATTCTCATTCAGGTCATATTTAGGCAGCCATGTTGGTGAGGCTTCATGGATGTCATTTCTGATGCTTCTAGGAGACACCGTCTTATGGCGAATTCCAGATTCCTTAAGCACCTACCATCTTTCTGCCCCTTTTCCACAATGATCCCTGGGCCTTAGGCTGAGGGTTTTTCCCTCTTAAACAAGAGCAGGAGTTCTGAGTGGGACATGGAGAGTGTGTAAATTCATGCTGTTACATTCCCTTCAAGTAGCAGCTTATTATCATTTTATTCTTAAAATTCGTAGTAATTTTGTTTGAATACCTGCTACCTGAGACAGTAGGCTAGATACCCTGAGAGTACTGTTCGCTCCTGAGGCCTACTTAGAAAATTAAAGGTTGAATGGTGGGAGCATATGAATTTGAGGTGTTTACAAAAGGATGTAGGTACAGAACAGCCCTGGCTTCTGATTAAACTGGACAGGGAACTGCTGCCAAAGGTGAGATCTGACAGAACATATCAGAAAAGCTACCACAAACCCAGGAATCAGAGCTCAGTCTGGAGGAAGATCTTGCCAAGCTCGCAGGAGGCTGAGATGGCTGTAGAGGCGGCCAGAGTGGGGTGCAGCCAGCATACTGTGGTCACAGATGGCGGGGTCAGAGGGCAAGGGGGCCTGCCTGGGGACTCTGTAGACTCAGAGCTGGGGACGATGCGCACGTTCAGGACAAAGTCCACGCCAAATCCAACTCACCAGCAGAGCGCCAGCCAAAACCAACGAGATGCAACAGGGAAGAGGCAAAGTCTGAGTGTGTGTGTGTGTGTGTGTGTGTGTGCTCGTGTTTCCAGAGCAGCGTGCGTTCCCGATGGCGCAGCTCACCTTGATGGCACTTGACTTGAAGCAGATGTAACTGTTAGTGTGTCTACACCTCTGTGAACGGTGCTGTGGGGAGACCTCCATGGCCAGCTGCGACCCTGGGGTGGGCTCCGAGGCAAAGCCGGGCTAGCGCCTGCTCCTACCAGCCCACGAGAGGACTGCTTCCCTCAGCAAGCCGCCCTCTATCCGGGAGTGGGAGTTATTCTTTGGCTCTCTGTGGACTAGTTATTCTCTCTCTCTCTCTTTATTTTCCTTTTTTGAACATGGTCTTACTCTGTAACCCATTAGCCTCAAAATCACTCTGTAGCCCAGGCTGGTCCTAAACTCGTTGCAAACCCCCTGCTCAGCCTCCTAAATGCTGGAGCTACAGGCATGAGCCATCACACACTATTTCTCGCAGGCTGTTTCTATCTAGGCCGCTCTTGGACTCGGGCTTCACTTCCTCCTGCACCCAGTGCTATCTTCACAGAGAGTTTACTGGACCAGCCATCTGAGGTAAAATTAGTTGTCTGAGGAGAGACTTTGGATGTATAATGGAGTCGACAGCTGCTCCCAAATGAGTTTCCTGGGCTAGGGAACCTTCAGTGTCACTGGGGGTGACAGAACCCTGAGAATCCTCCCCAGAGACCTCAGAGGTGAACCCTCCCGCTGTAATCTGCTGGGGTCTTGTTGTTTGGCCTGCTGGGGTCTCCTGACGGCAGATGTGATCTACTCCCCACAGCCACTCTTCTTTCTGGTTTCTCTGAGATTCTACAGATTATTCTTTGTGACATTTTCTTTCAGGAAGTGCCACTGCTGGGCGTGTGGTACTGGGCTGTGCGAGGTAGACAGCAGAGCAAGCCAGTCAGCTTTCTTTTCCCTTTCCCCTCTCCCTCCTTTCCCCAGGCCTCTGCTTCAGTTCCTACCTCCAGCTTCCTCTCTTGAATTCCTGTCCTGATTTCCCTCCAAAGACGGACTGTGCCCAGGCAGTGTAAGATGAAATGAGTCCTTTCCTCTGGGTTGGTCATGGTATTTATTGTAGCAACAGAAGCACACTTGGACACACCTGTCCTGGACGATGTTCAAGACAGTGGAAGTCCCCTGCTGACTGTATACAGCAAAGGGCCGCCCCACCCCCTACCATCTTGCTTGTTGCTTTGTGTGCACTGCAAGTCAACATTTGTCAGGTTGAGAGGCCGAGACTGTGTGGGTAACTTACTGCCTTAGCACGTTACCGACCAGCTCCTCGACCTTGGCCAGCTGCAAGAGGACGGCAGAGCCTCCCTCAGGATGCAGCCTCGGGGAACTCGGCCACGCACCCTGGAGGCACTGGGACTACAACAGCCTGACACACGGCTCAAAACCCGGGACTTTCAGTACCACCTGGTTCCATCCTCAGCCCCGCCCTCTTCTGTTTCCCCAGAAAAACACAGCTGTTTCTTCCCGAAGTCCCGGGGGAAGCATACGTGTGCACTCCAGAGGCTGGAGGGACAGGCTTCCCCCCTGCCGGCACAGCTCTTGTCCTTGCGCTGGTATGGTCCATGAAAAGGAGGCCGCCACGATGCTGAGGCATTGGGCCCTCTGGCATGTCTAAGCGTCCTACTTTGGCAGATAGGACACATTCCACAAGAGGGTGGCCAGCAATGAACACTGACTGTAGCATGAATGCTTGGCATGCAGTGTTTGGGGTTGTTTACATGGTCCACACATTCTTCATTTGGCTGAGATCCGGGCATCTGTGTTTCCCATGTTTGCCGGCAGTGTGAGTTACTGGAGGAACTGTGGTCTCTCATTGGCAGCATTGCCACTACGAAAGACCATGTGACACCACAATCATGAACAACACTAGCTGATGAGGATCTGGCTTTCTGAGCAAAAAGCAGGGAAATTGGAATCAGGTGGAAGGCAGCTTTGGTTGCAGGCATGGATTTTAGTTCCCTCCATTTCTTTCCCCTGAATCAAGCTGGAGGGGCAGTGTGTGGGGGGGGGAGGGGCTGGCTCCCCAAAACAGTCTTTGACACAGCAGCAGGTACTTAGGAGTCCTGCTTTCCTCCTCCCGCCCCGCTTCTTTTCTGTTCAAGCTCATTGGTTCCCATGTTTACCCAGGAAGTGTGTCAAGGGCTCTGATGACGTAATGAGTCTCTCTCGCCCAGAAACAACGCTTGAGAAGGGAAGCCCAGACCTTACCAAATCCACAGCCTTCTGGAAAACCCACGGCACAAACTGGGAGGCTGGGGGCTGAGTGGACAGGAGTCCATGCGAAGCAGCAGGTGGGAAGAGGGAGGGTGCAGCAGAGGGAACCTTCAACCATTCTTCCTCCCCAGATCTGTTTTCTCAGCAGTAGATTAAGCCACTGAAATATGAGAACACATGGAAATGTAGAGACAAAAGCCTTAGCCCTGATGCCTCCTTTTTCTCTTGGAGGACTTCCACTTTTGCTCAAGTTGAGTGGGTTTTGTGCAAGTTTGTCCCTGCTTCAGCAGTTAGCAGGACCTCACAAGCTGTCCCTAAAGTTATTAAAACAAGCAAAACCAAACCCAGATATTAAAACCAGGCAGAGCCTCAGCAGCTCTGGGAGCAGAGGCTCCGGAAAGAGAGGTCCATGCTGCTGCCTCCGACATGCTGGGTGAGAGTGAGTTCAGCTTCCGACCTTACTACACCAGCCTTGATTCAGTCTTTTCTTTCTCTTTTGATTCTGTCTATATGATCTCTTGAAGACCATGAGACTGTTTGTCATGTTGACACTTGTTCCTCTGCCTTCTCTGCTTGTAAACACTCCCAGCCCCACCCCTACCCTTTGCCTAGTCCCTTCCTGGAAGGCCAGATGCCAAGGCCCTCCCCTCAACCCTATTCCCAGGGATCCCTGCCCCATGGCCTTTTTGCCTTCTGGTTCTGTCTGGAAGGAATGATGTCGCACAGAGAGCATGGTTTGGGGGTGAGGGAGAGCAGCCCCGGCCAGCCCCTGAGCCAGCTGGGTTGGATGGGAGTGTTGCTTTGCTACCTGCAACGGCCGAGGGTCAGAGTGCCACATCTGACAGACCTGGGCCACTTCTCTTAATCCCACGGGGTCTTTGGGATGGACTCTTCATGGTCCCACCACAGAAGAGGCTTCTGGGTATACCCCACAGTGCCTGATATCACAGCTCATGAGCCCAGGCCCTGAAGGACATGAGCCTTCCCTTACCCTCTCCCGTCTCCCTCCACCTGAGGTTTTAAGCTAGTGTCCTAGGCCACCAGTTCTGAGAGCAGATGGTGCTAGAGCTGAGGGGCCTTCCATGTTCCTCACTCTGGCTATAACACACAGTTCTGTAGAGAGCTGTTAAAACTGAGTTTCCAGGGACTGGCAGGATGATTCAGTGGTGAAGTGCTTTTGCAGAGCACCCAGTTTCATTCCCAGCACCCATGTTGGGCAGCTCGTAACTGCCCTCTTCTGGGGCCCTGAGAGACCTGCACGCATACATGCATAGACACACATAATTATAAAAATAACTCTTAAAGAGCCAAAACAACAACAACGACATTGCCCATCTTCAGCGGTTGAATCTGGAGTGAGGCCTTGTGTGGTGTGGTATTTTCAGCTAAGTAACTCTGAGGGGGCAGCCTCGGTGAGGTTAAACTAGCCCGTACAGGGCTTGGCCAAGGCCCCTCTCCAGGTGCTCATGGCCAAACCTGAACCCGAGGCCTTGACATGCTAAGCACATGTTCTACCACTTCCCTACACGCTAGCTCCAAACTCTCCCATGTTTGAGTAGCAGGGCGGAGCAGGGCAAGTCTGTGCATAGACCTGTGTGCAGCCACGGCGCTGCAGGAGGCTCTGACTGTGCGCAGCCACGATGCTGCAGGAAGTGCTGACTGTGTGCAGCCACGGTGCTACAGGAGGCTCTGACTGTGTGCAGCCACGGTGCTGCAGGAGGCTCTGACTGTGTGCA
>NW_026590859.1:1834888-1851887 GCF_907164565.1 Psammomys obesus | reverse complement strand
CTGACTGTGTGCAGCCACGGTGCTGCAGGAGGCTCTGACTGTGTGCAGTCACGGGCACTGCAGGAAGTGCTGACTGTGTGCAGCCACGGGCACTGCAGGAAGTGCTGACTGTGTGCAGCCACGGGCACTGCTCGCGCTATAAAGCGCTGCTCCCGACAGCCAGGCACACCCTGCTCCTTCCTCCCCAGACACGAGGTGTTTACTCCTCATTCTTACCCTCCGAGCTGGATTGAACATCAGGAGCTTAAGCTGGTCTCCTTAGATCATTCTTAGCCCTACGTCCTAGGGGCCGTCCTCTGCAGTGTGGGGAACAGATCTTCAGGTGCCACTGTCTTATTTATGCTGCACAGGCTGTGCCTTCCCCAGTGCCACAGAGCTGCGGCTACGTGCTGTCCTTTCAGAACCCTGTCCAGCTGTCCCTTGGTGGGACTGGACCATGGCCAGACACAGCCAGCTCTGTGTGGCAAGTCCACAGTCAGAGTTCACGGGGATAGACTTAGTTCCCAAGGATCTGATTCCCAAAGGTCAACAGCTGAATGGACAGCGGGTGTGACAGCGGCCTTCTATCAGCTGCAGAACCCTGGAGAGGATGGACGTGACAGGAGCATATGGTTCCTCTGGAAGCCATGCACACACACGCACGCGCACGAGCACACACACACACATACGCACACGCACACATGGGGCGGGGGTAGCTGACATCAAGGCAGCCATCCTCCTCCGTTCTTTGGGGTGGGGTCCTCTTCACACGCCTGGGTGGGCCTTCTCAGCTGGATGCTATGGTCACCTGCTCAGTTTTCCTTTTCTCCCCTGCATGCTCCTGGCCCCACGAGCTCCCAGCTGGTTCAGGGACTACAAGACACATACCAGGCTGCCACTTAGTACCCGTGTGAGGAGCTGACAGCAGGGAAACCTGATGGTGTCTGTGATGTGACCATAGCAGCATAACCCAGGAGCCACAACCAACAGGAGGGCTTTGAGGTTGGAAGGAAGAGGAGGGGAGTGTTCGTGAGCCTGTGGGTGTGTATCTTACAGAGGACAATCTTGGATACCCGTTTGTCTGTTTATTCACTTTACAGCCCTCCCTGCTCTTCTCCCAGCCCCACCCTCCCCCACCTTCCCCCTATCCTCACTCCTCAGAAAAGGGGAGCCCTCCCCCACCAACCCAGCTGGCATGTTAAGTTTCATCGGGACTGAGTTCATCCTCTTCCACGGAGGCCAGGCCAGGCCGCCCCACAGGGGAAAATGACCGGAAGCAGGCAGCAGAGTCCATGTCAGATGGCCCTTGCCCCCTTAGTAGGGTACCACATGAAGACGGAGCTGCCCATAGGCTCCATCTGTGTAGGGGCCTAGGCCCAGTCCACACATGGCCCTTGGTTGGTGCATCAGTCTCTGTAAGCACCCCAGGGCCCTGGTTAGTTGGCTCTGTTGGCATTTTTGTGAAGCTTCTGTAACCTCCCTTTTATCCCCTCCTACTCTTCCAAAAGTCGCCCTGTGCTCAGCCCAGTGTCTGACTGTGAGTCTCAGCATCCATTTTAACCACTGCTGGGTGGAGCCTCCCAAAGACAGCTACGATAGGCTCCTTTCTGCAAGCACAGCAGTGCACCGTTAGCAGTGTCAGGCTCTCTTCCGTGGGGTGGGGCTAGGCATTGGTTTGGACATTCCCTCAATTTCTGCTCTGTTTTTATCCCTGCGTATCTTGTAGGCATGGTAAATTTTGGGTCAAAGTTTTTGTAGGTGGGTTGGTGTTCCCCTCCCTCCACTAGGAGTCCTGTCTAGGACATTTCCTCAGCTTTGTTCATAGCAGCTTTATTTGTAAGAGCCAGAAACTGGAAACCTAGATGTCTTTCAACCAAAGAATAGATAAAGAAACTGTGGTACATTTACACAATGGAATACTACTTAACTATTAAAAAAAAAAAGGCATCTTGAAATTTTCAGGAAGTGGATAGAACTAGAAAAGATCATCCTGAGTGAGGTAACCCAGATCCAGAAAGACAAGCATGGTATATACTCACTTATAAACATATTTTACTCATATAGTACAGGATAAACATACTACAATTCACAGACCCTAAGAAGATAAGTAACAAGGAGGACCCAAGGGAGGGTTTCCAAATCTCACTCAGAAGGGGAAATAGAATAGACAGCAGAAGAAGTTGAAGAGAGAGGGAACAGAGTAGGAAACGGAGCTTGGAGAGAAAGGAGGGTGGATATCAGACCTGGGGAGAGCAGGGGCAGGAGGACAGAGAACCGTGGGCGGAGGCATCTCTGTGACAAGCTGGAGATGTGTGTATGACAGGGCAGGCTTCTGGGAGGATGGGGTGTGACTCTCGCTGAGTGGAGGGGTCATGGAGACTGAAGAAGACACCCTCTAATTAGATTAGATGCTGTTTTAAGGCATCATTTACCTTGATTTTTGAGATGGGTCTTCCGCTGAGCCTGGAGCTCCCTGATCCAGCTGGGCTGGCCAGCAAGCTGTGGGGTTTTAGCTTCCTCTTTTCAATGCTGGGAATACCAGTGTGTCCCACTATGCCTGGCCTTCTTTCTAAACTGTGGGTCCTTGGGGATCCAGCACAGGCCTTCGTCTTTGTATGGCAAGCACTTATCTGACTGACTCCCTCCTAAGGACCACTTCTGAGCTACTGGATCTCGACCAGGCCCAGCAGGCTTGAAGACCACAGCATCAGCCAGAACAGAGGGAGGGTTCTCAGGCCACATGACATGTCTGTGACCCTTGATAATGATTAAAAACGTGGTATATAAACAAATAGGAAAGGTCCAACCACTGCCCTCTAGCTGGGACCAAATTATTGAAGTGGTTCTTGCTTTATCTGAGAAATAAGGCCAGCCAAGTGTCTGCTGTGAAGGTGTTGGATGGGTTAGTTAATGGAAAGGGCCCAGGCCCTCTGAAAGCATGCAGAAGTGTTAGCTATAGTTACTTTAGACTGACCTTCTGAATTCTCCAATACCGCAAGACCTAGCCAGTGTGCATGGCTGTCCTCTAAGCAAACAGTAAGCTTGGGCAGACGAGGGTTCAGGAGAAGGGAGGCTATGGAGCCAGTGACTGGCAGGCCTCTAAGTCTTGTTCTGTAACTGTCCCTGCAGAGGCTGCCTCTCATCTATGCTTGAAGACTTACGAGCCCCCCCACCCCCCCTCATCCTGACCACTGTCTGGGTAACTGGTGTGCAGGGCCACGCTAGCGTTAGTCACATTGTAAACTCACAGAGACAGCGCTAGAGCCTCTCCTACCTGACAGACAAGGATTCAGCCGTGACTCACTGGACTCCAGCGGAGCCATGATTAGTCACCAGGCGCCCTGACACCCAGGTGTCAGATCGGGAATCATACTCTTTTCTTCCCTCTAATCTTTCCCTCCCTCCCTTCCTTCTCTTGTGATTGCTCATGGATCAGATCCCAGCTGGTCTTCCTGGCAACCTGCATGGTTTGAGCCCAACAGATGGATAATGGGGACACCAACTTCCAGTGTCCTTCACCAGAATCACTGCCGAGGTGCTTCAGGAGCAGGCGAATGAGATGGCATGCCTATCAATATAGTTGTGACAATCTGGAGTAGGTGTTTCAGGAGAGAGCCCCCACTGCCACCCGAGATGCAGAGCATTCATGGGGAGTGACCCAGTCTGCGGGCCACAGGCCCGGGCACCATGACCTCTGAGGATGCAGTCATGCAAAACAGACATGTCTCAGAACACTGAGCTATTTTACATGAACCTGTTCTGCCAACATCAAGCTCCTTCCCATGAGGCGCCAGGTGTGTGGAGAGAAATAGTGAACAGAGTAGACAGGATCCTGTGTCCAGACGCACTTTCCCAGTGGCGGACACCAAATAATAATGAGCAGTGTGGAAATCTGGGGGCAGAGGCTGTGGAGTGCTTGCCCGGCATGCGTGAAGGCCTGAGCTTGATCCCAGCCCCACATAGGCCACGTGTGCTCATGTATATCATGAGCATTATAATCCCAGCCATGGAGGTGGAGTGGGAAGAACAGATGTTCCAGGTCACCCTCAGCCACAGCTCACGTTCAAGGCCAGCTTACGCCACAAGAGACCTGGAGGTAGTTGGTCAAAAGCTGGTGTTGACAAAAAAGTGTTTTAAAAAAGAAAAGTTAAAAACCTCCCTATAGCACACAGCAGAGGAGGTTAGAGGCAGACACTAGACAGAGAAGCTGGTTGTAGTTTTAAATATGGCACTCAGAGTAAGACTCATTCAGGACTTGGGTTGGAAGAAAGGCTTGAAAATGGTGAGAGGCAGTTTGTAGATGTCCAAGTCACGGGCCTCCCACACCGCTGGGGCAGCTGGGCAAAGCTTGCACCTCAGAAGCGGGCCTGGCCGTTTGGAGGCCTAGCAGTGAGGCTGTGCTACGGAGCTCAGGGCACAGAGGGGAGGGAATAGGAACGGAGCTCTGACCACAGTCGGCCTCACAGCCTGCCTGAGCTTTGGGTTTGGCCTGGAGAGATAGGGAGCCTGGCGGACCCAGCACAGACCCAGAGACCTCCTGTTTGGCTTTGTCTGTGGATCAGGTTGTGCAGGGTGGTGCAGTGTGGTCTAGCCAGGAGGGCAGCTGGAAGGGGTTGAAGGTCTGGTTACTTTTGGACACAGAATTTGCTGGTTGGCAGTTGCTGGCCCAGATGCAAAAAAAACCCAAAAACCAAACCAACAACAAACCAGTCCAGGACAATGTCGCCGTCGCCTGCCTGAGTTTCATGAGCCCGGGCTCCAGGGCAGACACTTGCTCTGAAGCAGGAGCTGCCCAGCAGGCACAGAGGGAAGCTGAGGCGTGCAGGCCACACCCTGGTTGCCTGTAGCCCAGCCAGACCCTCGTGGCAATGTAGGCTGCACTGTGCATATCTTTGGACACCTTGAGCTCTGGTGTGGTCAAGCCGGCGGCAGGTGACCTGGCTTCTGGGGGCACTTTGAGATGAATGGTGTCCTCATCTGGGGTACTCCCAGAGGGCTGCATAAGCAGCTTCTAGAACATTCCTGTGGGTGAGGCCTTTGCAGAGCAGCTGATGTTTGCCTCCTGTGAAGCCAAACCTGGGACCTGCCCCAGCTTGCAAAGGCTGAGGCACCAAATGCTGATTTACCTGGGCTTCTGGGTGCAGAAAGGTGTGTGGAGGCGAGGGAGGGAGGGAGGGAGGGGAGTTCACAGGCCCAGCCACTCAGTGAGGCCTGTCTCCTTTTTCTCCCCCTCCTCTGAGGTTGGAGCTTCCACACCGAAGCTTCTCAGCAGGCTGAGCTAACTATTATTGAGCTCTTTGTCACATCCTCTGGCAAAGGGGGGATTTCCGGATGTCTGGAATTTGGGAGTGGAAACAGACCAAGTGGGTGGAAATTCTCAAACCTCAAGGTACCAGAGGTAACCCTTCTCTGTCAGGATTGGTGGGGTCTCTCTGTGCCCCTGAAGGACTGATGAAGGAATGATGTACTCACCCCACCTGCAGAATTAAGCCAGATTCCATCATTAATGCTGCCCAGGTCTCTTGTGCTAACAGCCTCTTTGAACATTTGCTGACCAAAGTGTTCCTCCATTTGAGCTTGAGCTAAATCTGAAGCTTGGAGGGAGACCTGTCCAGTTCAGTTCACAGAGCCTTGACCTACTTTTCCCTTGGGCATATCCTTCTGTGTTAGAGGAAACCTTGACCCTGAATAGGGGTTGCAGAATCCCACTTATGGCTGAGGGTGTAGCCCAGTGGTAGAGCGCTGGCCCAGCATGGCCTGGATTCATGGCCAGCATGACATACCTTTAATCCCTGCACTTGGGGGGTGGAGGCAGGAGGATAAGAAAATCAAGGTCATCACTGGCTTTTTAATGGCTTAGAGGCCAGCCTAGGGTATGTGAAACACTACCTTAGGAGGGAAAGGTCTCCTTCAAATTGTGACATTGAGTCAGTGTCTTCAGGGTCAGGACAGGAACTGTGACCTCCAGGTCTGCTGAGACGCCCTCTGACCCAGACCTGGAAAGGAAAGTGTCCTTGACCAACCTTTCCTCCTGGTCCTGCGTCTGCACTTACCATGGTTGCCCCCCCCCCCCGACACCCCTCAAAGGACTGTGTTCCTGGGCCGGGCCGGTGCCAGGGGAGGCCTGCCCTGCCCTTACCAGCCCAGCTATACCTCAGGTCTGTTTTCAGACCCTGCAGGCTGGCATTCCTGTCCGGGAGGGTGGGGTCAGTAGCAGCTGGGACGGTGACTCACAGGCAGTTACCTGTCCCAGGGCGCCCTGCCAGCCCTGCCAGCCCTGCCAGCCCTGCCAAGGAGCTTGAGGCTCTGGAAGCTGCTCTGTTCAACTTCCGGTGGGAGAACTGAGCTTCGTCCACACGGGAGCCGTCTACAGACCCCCGAACTTCCCAGGACCTCGGGGTTTTCCACATTTTTCCTTTGGGGTGGCCCTGGTGCTTTCCAGGGTTCTGAATATTTGGGCCTTCCACTGTCCAACCCAGCGTCAGGCAGGCCCACACCCTATCAGTCTGGTCTGCTGAGTGTCCCCAGCCTGGTTGGTCTTTTGCCCATGGTGGTCTGGGACTTAAGAGGAAGCTGACACCTACTAAACTTGGAAAGGTGACAAATCCAGTGCCTGGACCCTTCCCCTTCCCAGGGACAACCCCTCCCCCACCCCAGGGGCACCCCCTCCGCCATCCCTAAAGACCTTCTGCTGCCTGTTTCCAGGACCTTCTAGCCCTCCAGAAACCCCAGGGCAGGCAGCCTCCTAGACCAACCCACTTGCCTGGTCCTGTCCCGAGGGTGGGGGTGCAGTGACGTCAGATGGGCGTGGTGCTGCCAGATTCCTGAGGCCGCCCTGTAGCGCTTTATGCCCAGCCCGGGAGTCTCCAGAGGTGAGGCTGCTGCTTAAAACCTTGGAGCCAAGACGGGGACCCCACATCCCCAGGGAGCTCTCTGAGAGGGATCTGGAGAAGAACAGGGGAGTGTAGGAGCTCTGGGTGAGGTAGGTTATCTGCCTTTCCTGTCCTGTGGGAGGATGAAGAAGGGCTGTCTCCGGGGACTGAGGTGAGGCCTGGGTGCAGGGCCCGTGCAGCACTCTCCTCAGGAGCTCACCTGAGTACACTTGGGTAAATGGCAGTGGCTGTTTGAATTGCTTTTCTCGGCTGATAAGCACCTGCGGACTTAGAAGAAAGCAGCTAAGATCTGGGCTCAGCACAAAGGCCAGGTGGGAGGGATGGTCAGGCCGCAGCTCAGCCTCATTCCTGGTAGGTTTCAGCTCTTTGACCCTTAGTGGCCCTGAGTCCTCAGGCCACATACCCAGCTTGGGCTGCCGACTGCTCTGAGGAAGGACTGAAACATGAGTTGTAAAATGGCAGAAAGGCTGCCTGGTCCCCCAGCCTGCCCACTGTCCCATCTTTCCTCAGCCGCTTTGGATGTCGTTGGGTGTCATGGGACCTGTGTCCTCTCCCAGGTAGAGGGAGAGTGGTGCCTGCCTCTGAGGTTGCCCTGCCTCCTGCACTGTTCCCAGCTGCCTTCAGCATCCCTGCTCATCATAACTGGAGAGGATTTTGAGTTGCTTTTGGTGTGGATGAACTCTTCTCTCCTTTTTCTTAAAACTGTCAGGCCCACCTATCCCCACAGGACCCCACACTTCCCCACAGCACTCCAGGCTTCCCCATCTTTACCCCACAGCACCCCACCTCTTCCCACAGCACCCCACCTGTCTTAAGATCCCTCTCCTTCCCATAGCATCCCAGCAACCTGGTTAGCCTAGAGTGGTGGCTCCCATGCCTTCAGCCTCACTGGCCCTGTCTGTTCAGGAAAAGTCCTCCCTCTTTTTCCTTCAGCATCTTTGGCCTATGTGCCTTTGGCTTGTAGGTTAGCCTGGGTTGAAGCCCCAAGAAAGCCCAAGCCCACTCTCTTGAGGCAGAAACAAAGGCATAGACCCCACCCCCTGCCTTAGCTTTCTGCTGCAATGGGCCGTGCCCTCCCTTCTCCTGCACAGTCCCCATACTTTCACCCATTTCAGAAAAGGAAGTGAAGCCTGGGATTTCTCAGGGCTCCCTGTAGGTCTCTAATATCTGGGTCAGGGGTCCCAGGTTCTTGCCACTGGCTGCAAATGTACTCCCTGCTCAGAAGTCTCTGTGAGACTGTGGGGTCAGGAACTTGGTGAGGACAGTAGCCTAGCATGGAGGAGGGACAGTGGGGGCTGAGGATTGACTATCCAGGATGCTTTTCTTTGTTCTAGGTGACCTCTCTAGGGACCTGCAGTGGCCCATGATGATAGCACTTTTAGTCCTGTGCTTGGGTAAGCATCCCTCCCTCCCTCCAGGCCACCAGCAGAAGAGAGCTGAGCAGAGGTGTGTGTGCCGCCTGCCAGCCTTAGCACTTGTGGGCGCTCCCATCTCTCTGAGCAACAGGGGGAAGGGGCTTCTCTGCCACTCTCAGAAGGCTCTCCATGCCTTCTTGGGTGGTTTCCTAAGCGCTTCCCACCCTCTGTTCCCTTACTCTCACTCTCAAGCTTGCTCCAGCGCCACTGTGGCTGGAGTTCTCTGTTTTCCTGGAAGTCAGGGCTGCTTGGCTTCAGATAATGGCTAGGTCTGTCAGCTGCGTGGACAGAACAGAAGCATTTCTCAGTGTTCCCCCAAGGGCTCAGACAACAGCCTCCTCTGGCTGTGCACTGAGGATGCTACACGGGCACAAACAGTTGTCACATGCTTACATGGCCCAGCGTGTGTGTCCAGATTGATTCTGAAGCCACATACAGGTGGCACAGGTCGTGTGCTAAGATCACTGCTGGTTACGGCCATTTCACCTCCTCTTCCTTTCTTTTTCTCTTTTCTTTAACCAAGAAAGTAGTTCGACAATTTTATACACGTGTATGGTCTCATGTAACCCAGGCTGGCCTTGACTTCCTTGTGTAGCTGAGGATAACCTTGAACTCTTGAACCCATTGCCTCTAGCTCCTGAATTCTAGGGTTCCAGGTGCATACCACCACACCTGGCTCATGCAGTACTGAGGACTGAACCCAGGACTTCATGCCCGCTAGGCAAACACTCTATTAGCTGTGTGACAATCCCCTCCATTTAGTTTGGGTTATAGGATGTGAAACCAGCCCCTCACCTCCCTGAACTGGGACGGTAGTGATCATACTGACACCAGTGAAGAGAGGGCCCAGTTTTGCCAATGTCTGCTCCACAGAGGGAATATTGGAGTGTCTGGCTGGAATCTCATATTTTGGACCCACCCCAACATTCTCCTGTAATTCTAGCCTTGCCTGGCCTCTTGTGTGCCCAACAAGCCTGCTCCCGGGGGGCATGTTATCCACCTGTTGGGGACTTGCTCGTTGGAAGGACTCAGCATCTCCGAGCCTCATCTACCTGCGGTCTGACCAAGCCGGAGATCTACTGCACCCAGTATGGACAGGTAGGTCCTCCTTCCAAGGCCTTTAGGACAGGAGGAAGGCGGGGCAGAATGGGCGTACTGGATACAGTGTGGGAGCACAGGTCAGGGGCCATGCTTTGGGAGACGGCAGAAGAGTTTCAGGCCAGATCCCTGCTTCCAAGGAGTTTGGAAGTGTGCAGAGTCAACAAGGCCTCTCTGCTCTGAGGGTCAAGATGGTGTCTTGACCCTCTCTGGTGAAGCACAGATCTGAATTACGTCGCAGTCCCTCTATTGCTGTTCCTCTGGGTCAGTGTGATTGGGGCAAGTGAGAAAGCACGTCCACAGGCTGGAGCAGGTCGTCTGTGTCCTCCCTGTGTGAAGGGGTAGCATCTGTCAGTCCTGGTGGTCCATGTTCACCAACCAGGCAAATGGGAAGCCTTCTGGGTTGACTCATAAACGAAGAAGGGGCAGAGACTCAGCTGATGGTGGGACACGGAACAGAGCAAGCCCCCACCTTGCTGCTTTGAGTACGCCGGATAGGGTTGCCTATCAGCCAATCAGCCTTTTCTTTTCTTTCAAGCATCTTTATTTCCGTGTATACACAGCTGTCATAGTGTAGATTAATCATGTAAGTAAGGAGGTTCAGGATGACATTACACATTCTGTGATGGTTAGTTTTGAATGTCAACTTGCCAGTGCCTAGAATCAGAATCAGTGGGCAAAGAGCCACAACTGAAGAATTACCTAGATCAGATTGGCCGTGGGCACACCTGTAGGGGACTGTCTTGGTAATTGATGGTGGAAGACCCTCGTCATGGGTGGCATCATTTCTTGGGCAAGGCCCTGGACTATGTAAGAGCAGAAGCTGGCTGGCTGCTCCGCAGATTGATGGGCAGCGTGGGTGCCTTCGCAACTCTCTGCTCATGTCTGTGGGGTCATGGGTTAGCTGAGTGAGGCCTGCCTTGACTTTCCTGAAATGGTGGATGCTGACCTGCAATTGAAAGCCAAACTCCCTCCTCTCCCGCACTGGTGTTCTCTGAGTACTCTGTTACAGCAACATGAATGAAAGCAAAACACAGGAATATGTAATACACATTGATGTCATTCTCTGTCTAGCGATCTTCCTTTTGTACATTTTAACGTTTTCATACAGGTATATTCTGCACCTTGAGTGCGTCCTCTGCTGCTCCTTCCTTCCACACTCCCTTTTCTTGGCCATCCTTTCTCACATGTGTCCTTATTCTCTCCCTTGACAATTTCACTTCTACTTTAAGTTAATGGATGCACACATCATTGCATTTAAACCTACAAACTGAAAATGAGAGAAATGAGATCTGATATCGATCGTTTCAAGACTGGCTTAGTTCAACTATATCTCCAGTTGCATCCATGTTCTCTCTAACATTGTAATTTTGTTATTTTTATCGCTTAAAAAGGAGCCACGTTTTCCCTGTGCACCTGTTTTTGGTCTCCCAGGTGGGATCCGCATTAGCCGTTGTGAACAGTGCAGCAGCAACGCTGATGTGCTGGTGTCTCTGATGAGTTGGCTCTGTGTCCTTTGGGCAAATACCCATCTGGGACATGTAGAGATCGACTTTAAGATCTTGGGAGGCCTCCGTGCTGACTTCTGCATGAGACTAGTCTGTATTCCCACCAGCAGGGTCCTAAGGGTTCCTTTTGTCCACATCTTCACCAGCGTTCATTGTTTGACTTAATCTTTTCTTTTTCTTTAAGAATTCCATACAATATGTTTTGGTCATATTTTTCCCCCTCCAGACTCTGCCTCTCCCCCTATCTCCCCAGCTTCATATTCTTATCTCTGTAGAAAAACCTAAATTCTAAACTAAACAGAACAACAACAACAGAATCACAGAAAAACAAAGAGTTGGATTGGGCTGGCTAATTACGTCAGAGTGTAAGGTCTGTCCTGCAGTTTGGTTGATGCACCCAATCTCACACCATTGAAGAAAACTTATTTTTCCTCTCCTAGAAGTTATCAATTGCAAAACTCTTCTTGGTAGGGGAGACTTTGTGTGAATTTCTCTGTTCCACACAGATTTCCTCCAGCTTGAACCTCTGCAGGTTTTGTGCATAGTGCCATAGGCTTGTGAGTTCATACGTGTATCATGCTGTTGTATCAGAAAATGCCATTTCACTGAGGTTCTTCACCACTCTGGCTCTTAATCTTTCTGCTCCTCTTCTGTGTGGCTTCCTGAGGAGAATGGTGTGACAGCGGCATCCCTCTCAGGGCCGAGCACTGGAAAGTCACTTGCTCTCTGCATACTGTCCAGTTGTGGGTCTCTGTGTTAATTACCATCTACTTCAGGAAGAAGCTTCTCTGGTGAGGGTGGAGCTATGCCCTGGTCTATATGTCATCACGAGTCATTTTGTTGCTATTTCCTTTAGCTGAATGATAGTTTTCTCCTAAGGCTCATGACCTATTCGGTCTCAGGCTCTTGGTGACTTTAGTGCTGTCAGGAATGGCTCTGTCTCATGGGCTGCCTTAAACCAAATGAAGCAGTGTTTGGCTGCTCTCATGGTAATGTGCCCCCATTGCACTGGCGGGCATAGCTGCCAGGCAGGCAGCTTTTAGAGCTTGCAAGGTTTGTAGCTGGGTGAGATTATCATTTTTCTCCTCTGGTAAGGAGTATAGCACATCCAGAATGGTTAATGTCAGGGTGGGTGAAGCTTCCAGCTGAGCACAGCTGAATGTCTCTGTTTGATGACACACATAAGTGATAGCATCAGCAACAGAGTCTTCCTGTCAGGTTGTGAAGGGTAACCGACAGCATTAGCAATAACCTATAACATTTGAGGGGCAGTCTATAGGCCCCCTTACCCCAACAACTCCCAAACCCATTCCTGTATTGGGCATTTTATTTGGTAGCATGTGATGCCTAGAAAAGACTGTACATCTTACTACAGGGATACAAACTCATCCATGTTCATGGCTGCCCTAGTCATAAAATCCAAAACTGGAAACAACCTAGTTTCCATCAAATGAAGAATGGATAATGAAAATATGATACATTTACATGGTGAAATATTATTCAGCTGTTAAGAAAAATAAAATCTGAATGTGAATGGATGGAGCTACAACCAGCCATCCCCAGTAAGGCAACCCAGACCCAGAAAGAGAAACATTGCATGTTTTCTTTTGTATGTGGATGTTAGCTTTTAAGCTTCAGATATGTGTGTTTCATTTTGAATGTCCACAGGGGTTAGGTAGACAGTAAGGGATGAAGGGGAGGAGATGCTCCTCCCAAGGAAGGGTAACTAGAATGCAGTGTTATAGGGGAGAAAGAGCAAAGTGAAATAGGAGGATTAAATGGGAAGGATGGAGGGCAGGGTAAAGAAGGGAATGCGGGAGTGGTCGCTAACACTAAAGGCCTTTTGAAAACCATGGGACACTTGCAGCTGTAGAAGCTACTGAAATGCATTCTCATGTAGAAGGGGCTTAATGAAGTTATTTGCAGTGCAGGAGCCGGCACTAGACAGCATGGTGTTTGTGTTCTTAGTGGCCGCTGTCCTACTGGGGTAATTGGAAGGCATCTTTGATCTGCATTTGGCTGATGGCTAATGAGACTGAACACCTTTTGAGAACTGTTTTATTAGCGCATTTATTGATATTTTTCTTTGAATTTTGGTTGTTTAGTTGTGTTCTTGGTATATTATAAATATTAGTCCCCTGTTGGATATGTAGCCAGCGAATATTTTTTCCTCCTCTGTAGGCTGGCTCTTTACTATTTTCTTAGCTCTACAGAAGCTTTTTAACTTTTCAGGTCCTATTTCTTGATTGTTGGCCATAATTCCTTAGCAGCTGGGGCCTTATTCAGAAAGTCCTTGGTTGTGCCCACACCTTCAAGTGTTTTCCCTTAAGTTTCAGGTCTTGTATCAAGTCTTTGATCCACATGGGCTGATTTTTGTTGTGTGTGGGAGTAGGACTCTGGACTTACTCACATACTTGTGGATAGCTAGTTTCTCAGCTCCATTTGCTAAAGGGGCAGTCTTTTCTCCGATGTGCATTTTTGGCAGATTTGTCAAAAGTCAGGTGACTGTAGCTGTGTGGGTTTATGCCTGGATCTTGGGCTCTGTTGAGTTCCACATGTGCTTGTGTAGCAGTCCCATCCTGTCTCTGTTCCTGCACCTCTGTAGTATGCCTTGAGATCAGGGACGGTGTCTCCTCCAGCTATTCTTATTGTACAGGAGTACTCTGGCTCTCTACGGTCTTTAGTGCTTCCATATGAGTTTTAACGTTGACTTTTCTGTTTCTGTGACAAGTGGCATTGGAATTTTGATGAGGACTGCACTGAATCTGTAGGTCGTTTTGGGTAACATAGCCATTCTCACAGTATTAATTCTTCTGATCCATGACTCTGAGAAGTCAGTTTAAAGTTTGCGTTGTACAGACTTTTTGCTTCCTTGGTTAGATTTATTGCAGAGCATTTTAAAGCAAAAATTGCTCTTTTTAAGGGTTCTAGCATTCTCCCACAACGCCTCTGAACCTTTTCTTTAGGAACTTTGGATATCTTTTCTTTCCCCTCAACAAGCTGGGGTCTTTTCTTGCTTCTTTGTGTTTACATGTGTTGAAACCTTTCTGTCTCCTTGTCTCCCTCGCAGTTGCCTGACTGGCCTGTTTTGTTTTGTTGTGTTAAGGATTGAACCTCATACAAGTCTTCCACTGAGCTACAACCTTAGCCCTACTTTAACTCTGTTTTTGGAGATGGGTCTCGCTATGTAGCTCTGACTGTCCTGCAACTCACTGTAGAGACCAGGCTGGCTTCAAACTCACAGAGATCACCTGCTTTCGCCTCCCAAGTGTTGGGATTAATGGTGTGTGTCACTACTCCTAGCTTTACTTTAAGTCTTCCATTCAAGGCTGAGTCTTCTTAAGTTGCCCTGGTTGGCCCTGAACACTAAATGCTCTGTTCTTAGCCTCCTGAATAGCTGGAGTCCTCAGCAACTTTACTGTCTTCAAAACAGGCTTGTGCAGGAGAATGGCAGGTAGGGAGAAGCTTGCCAGGAACGTCTGCAGCCTCTGGGGGGTGGGGAGGAAGAGGGACGGAAGCAGATGGTTGCCTTTGACCTTGATGAAGGAGCAAGGGCTTTTGTAAACCCAGGCTGCCCTGGCCTCAGGACCTCAAAGACGGTATTTGAAATGTTCTTTTCTCACTGTCCTCTTGGCCCCTGGCATTCTTGTGGCCATTTTTAATCAGAGAAGGCACTGGCTTGGGACTCTGGAGAAGGCTAGTGAAGACAGCCTTCACTCTCCCACTAGCTGTTTATGTCACCCACTTGGATATAGGAAGCCTGCTTGACCAGGTTGGGTAACAGACTGTGCCCCGTGGGTCAAGCGACAGGGGACCTGCAGTGAGTGCTAAGCTTTCCAGGCAGTAGAGAGACTCCAGATGCCTACCCACACCCCCCCAAATTATGTGCCAGTAAGCCCAGGCCTGATTTTCAGGGGTGACTTCTGTCCTCTTCTTAAGATGGGCTGGCTTCAGGAAGGTGGAGCAGGGAGAGAGCAGGACCCCATAACAGAAGATAACCTCCCACACCCTGGGAGAAGGGCCTTTCCTCTGCTCGGATTGGACTCCATGGCGGCCCTCTGCCTCTTTCAGCTAGCGCCCCAGGAACTGGCCTCCTTTCCTGGAGCAAAGTGGGGTGCTTGCAAAAGAGAAGTCTAGACTGTTGCAACCCTGGGGATGGGTAAACAGTAGCTGTTTTTCGGTGAGAGCTGAGCAGCTTTGGCTCATTTTCTTATCCTGTGGGAGAAGTAAGTCCAGGAAGCCCTTTGCAGAGTAGAGAATGGCACATCTCCTGGGTGGTGTAAAGTTCCAGGTCTCCTGCTAACTGCAGCAGGAGGCTTGGGCATGAACTCGGTTTCACTCTCGCACTAGCCAGTGTGGGACAGAGTGCTCTGCGGGGTCTCTCCTTCCTTCTACGCTCCTGGGTATCAGCTCGGTGCACACAGCGCGGTCTCTCCTGTGCCTCCTGCCCACTGCCTGGTTTTCTCCTTCTCCCTCCTATGCCTTCTCCAAACTGTGATTCTCAGTGATACACACACACACACACACACACACACACACACACACACACACACACTGAAGGTGCAGAGCCCACTCTCAGTCCTGTGTTGGGTGGACCCCGCCTTCCCGGGACTTATATAGAATATTATAGAAACACACGAATATATATATTACTCGACACACACACACACACACACATACACATACACACACACACACACACACACACACACACACATATGTGTGTGTCGAGTAATCGTCACAGCCCCTTGTTAGTCCCCTGAGCCCTGGTGTGTGGACTCCAGACAGGGATGAGGGAACGTGGGCTTTCCTGAGTGGTTGTGCTGGGAGGGCACTCAGCAGCTTCTCACCCCTTCTCTTCTGCATCTGCACATCCCTGGAGTTGGGGCTCCTCTTCTGTTGTATAGGGGTGACAGTGGTGGCCTGCTGAGGTGGCATGAGGGTGAGCGCAGAGGGACTTGTGACCTTGGACCTCTCTGTCACCTCACTTCACCCCTCCTCAGTTGGACGGGTAGAAGGGAGAGAGTTTCAGGCTTGCTGGGACTCTGTCTGGTTCCAAAAGTGCCCCTTCAGCTCTGGCCTCCAGACGGGACTCCCCTGCAAGCCAATCTTAGCCCGTCTGCACATTCCTTCTCAGCCCCACTCTGCCTCCGTGACTGGCCAGGTTCTGTGGGCCTCAGTGTGGGCTTCCTTGAATTTCAGCTGTGTGTTGCAACCCTTGCAGCGGACATTGGACACAGTTGTGTTTGCCCGGTGGCACTCCCCCTCCACTTTGCCCTTCTGGGCTGGCCTGCCTCCCTGACCCATCAGTAGTCTGTTCCTGAGTGTGGGCTGCACTCCACCAGAACAGCCTGCCTGGCGTTTCCTAGTTCTAGACTGTCTGCCCCATGCTTCCCTCCTTCGGGCTCCTGAGTCTTCTGTCATTGTACACATATTCCCTCAGTCTCAAGGCCTGCATAGAGCCGCCTATCCTGGGCCACTTCTATGCCACCCCAGAGCCACAGATGAGAGGCAGCTCTGGTAGCATCCAGGTCAAGCAATTATTGTGAGGACTACGTGACAGAATGTCCAGAATGAACGCAGCACCCGCCTCCTGCAGGTCCTCCTCTTTCCCTCCCTTCTTGCCTCTTGGGGGCTGTGTCTGCACACAGAAGCAGCTGTACCCACAAGTGTCTAGAGCACATCTTCCTGATCAGGCCGCTGACACGCCCCATGGGAGTGAAACCACCTTGGTCCCTGCCTTCTCTGCTTCCTAAGGTCACTGCTGTCAGTCTGATCTGGGCAGGGGGATGGTGTGCTGCTGGAGAAGCCACAGTTAGTCAGCCCTGACTCAGGGCTCTGGTCCTGGTTCTGACTCTTAGAATAAAGTTGTGGCTTTGGGAAAGCTATGGCTTCTCTCTGGATCACCATATTGCCAGGCACGGTGGTGTACACCTATGATCCTAGCACTCAGGGAGGCAGAGGCAGGCAGATCTTTGTGAGTTTGAGGAAAGCCTGGTCTACAAAGCAAGTCCAGGACAGCTAAGGCTACGTAGAGAAACCCTGTCTCAAAAGAAGAAAGAAAGAAAGAAAGAAAGAAAGAAAGAAAGAAAGAAAGAAAGAAAGA
>NW_026590859.1:1743200-1834878 GCF_907164565.1 Psammomys obesus | reverse complement strand
AGAAAGAAAGAAAGAAAGAAAGAAAGAAAGAAAGAAAGAAAGAAAGAGGAAAGAAATTTACTCTTTGCTAAGCCCTGGTGTCTGTCCATATCTGGGAAGTTCCCCCTGGGGACTGCATGGTGTCTTGGGACCATGGTGCAAGGGCTGTCTATGTGCAAAGTTTTGCAAGGCAGACAACAGGGCGCATGGCTTTGTCTGGGTGTTTCCAGCCCTGGCATCTGCGTACAACAATGTTGACAGCATGTGTCTGCTCTGTTTCTCAAGTGCTCTGCTTACCCCATCCCCTCCTGTTCTCCGGGAAACTTAATCATCTGTTGTCTTAATGACAGTTTTGCACAGCACATTCCCCAGGTTAATTATCTGTGTAAACCAAACAGCTGCCATTTTAATCCCTTGCGAAGAAGAGAGCTGCAGCCAGTTGGACGTCTCTTCCTCAACATAAGCACGTGAGCACCCACATGCCCTCCTGTGCCCACACTGGCCCTGCAGGGCCCTGCCTTTCTTTGTTTGAAATGGTCTGCTTTTGTGACCTTCAGATGTGTAGGCCAAGGTTGTGTGTGTGTGTCTACACTCACTATATTAGCTGCTTTTTGCTTGCTGTGATAAAATACTGTGACCAAAAGTAACTAAAGGAAGAAAGGGCTTATTTTAGCTTCTGTCCAGAGGAAGAGTCTATATGACAAAGAAGGCATGACCGTAGGAGCAGGAAGCGGAGAGATCATATTTCGACCATACCCAGGAGTCAGAAATCGAGAACAGGAAACAAGGAAAGGGTATGAACCCAAAGCCTGTCTCCCAGTGACATATGTCCTCCAGCAAGGGCCAGCTCCTCAAGGTCCATAGCCTCCTGGACTGCACCACGACGGGTGCTGACTGGTTTAAATCCATGAGCCTGTGGAGGGCCTTTCTCAATCAAGTCACAACACGGATACATGTTCTCCTCACGGCCTCTTATGGCTGTGGCAAGATATCAAACAAAAACAACGTAAGCAAGGATTGTCTAGCTCGAAGTCTGAGGACACGTCATCATGCTGGGGAGAGCACAGCAACAGGAGCATGGGGTGACTGGTCACTGTGGGATCATGGCAAGGAAATGGGGCTTGTGGAGCTAAAGGGAAAGAGGAGAGGAGAGCGGTGCTGAGGAAAGGCCTGGGGGCACAGGCCTCACCATGCTGGCTTGACTTCTCACCCCACCATTCCTGGGCTTCAGGCTCTTATTAATACCAAACATGGCTTTTGCTTCACAGGGAATCAGACATTTTATTCTGGGTCACATGGTTTTCTGTGGTCCAGGAACACAGATTCAAGTCATTCCAAGTGACAGTTACATGGTGGCAGTGGTCACACGAGTGTCTTCAGGACAAACAATGCTTATGGGTCACTGTATCCACAGGCCGGCAGTGGGTAGGCTGCCTGAAGCTGTAGGCCTCAGGTGCTGTCTGAGGCCACTCAGCTTCCGGGTTGGCAGAAGCTCATTGACTGCCAAGCTCATACATTCAGAAGGTTTTACCTGACATGCAAAGGACGCTGGGTACAGTGCACAGGCAGATGAGGAAGACTGAAGAAGCCTATCTGTCTCTGAATCCATAATACTCTAACTCCCCACAACCAGGAAGCTCTAATCATCTTTGGAATCTTTAACACAGGTATGGGATTTCTAGGAACTCCTCGCGCCATGCCTCAAGCAATGCCTGAGAGGCCTGTCTTTGCCAGCGAGGTCCCTGTGGCCACAGCATGGACTTAGGAAGCCATCGTCATGCGTAGCGTTGACTCCCCACATTCAGCACTATAGGGGTATCTCTGCTTCCAGGGGCATCTGCCCTTTTCTGGGCGGTGTCTTGAAAGTCTACTCAATCTCCGCTGTGTGTAGTAGTTGCCATGTGATCTCTGTAAGCTTTAGTCAGAATGGCACAGACAGAGTCAGATGCGTGGTATGCAAACCTCTCCTTCATCCCTCCAGCTTCTCTGACCAGCAGGCTGGGGTACCCACGAAGGAAAACACAGTATAGCAGCCTCAGAGGTCTTGGCAAGGTGAGCCAAGGGCGAGCCCGTAGTGCTTAGGAAAGCAGCTGGAGTGTAATGTAATTTGGGGGTGTGTGGTGAACCTGGGCTCTATAATCAGCTTTCTCAATTTAGTTTAGACAGCAATAGAGCTGTCTGAACAGTTTGCTCTAACCAAGAAAGGAGACGAAGTTGGAAATGGCTGAACGCCCTGGGAGTCTTAGACCTGCCATCTGCTGCAGGCTCTGGCTTTGACCTTTACTAGTTATAGGGAGACTTTTAACTAGTTGTAGGGAAACTAGTTGTAGGGAGACTTTTGATGAACCCAGCATTGAGGAAGGCTGCAGGGTGTCCTTCTCGTCTCCCACAATTCTTTCTTTTCTGGAGATGGGTTTCCTAGTAGTATCTTCTGGGCAGTATCTTCTTTGTCCTGCTGGATGCCTGTGGATGATAAGCCTGGTCCAGGGAGTCCTAACCCTTGTTAGAACAGGGACAACTTGACCCATCCTGCGCTTTACCAGGGAGGAAGCTGACACGAGAGACGTGCATTTTCTTCATCTTTCTTTTTTCATTTTTGTAGATTTTTTTTTTTTTTTTTTGTATTGAAGACAGCAGGACCTTTTGCTTTGTGTTATTTTGTCCCTGGCTTCCTCCTTTGGACGTGGCTAGTGCCCATGACCCTGCATGTAGCTTCCATGGACACAGACGGCCTCCTGGATCATCCCGGGGGGAATTTCATCTTGGCCAAGCAGAGCTTGCTTTCCTAGTGTCCCCTCCTGTCCTTCAGAGCCTTCCTATGCAAACTCCGTCCTTCTCTACTGTGATTCAGGCCTGCAGGCTCCTGTTCACTCCTCTGCCCTACTTGAGCTCTGTGGAAGGGGTTGTCTTTTAGCCAGATTGCTGAGATTCTAGAAGGCTCCAGGAGAAAGCCCAGCCTCTCCAGCTGTAGAGAAAGCAGGAGCCAAGCTGGCTGGAGGCCTGGCAGGCTGGACTGATAAGAATGCTGCCTCTCTTGGATAGCGTGCAGGCAGCATGCTGGCTACGTGACCTCAGGGAGGGAGGCAGCAGCTGCTAAGAGGAGCCACTGCTGTAGAGAAAGGGGCACAAAAGACCTGTGGAGAAGAGCCTCATATGCACTACACACACACACACACACACACACACACACACACACACACACACACTACATGGAGAAGGAACCTGAGGCCCAGAGGGAAGCACATAGCTTATCTTCAATGGAGCGTCTGCTGTAGCTGTTCTATTTCAGGCCCACCCTGCTGGCAAGCTCCCAGCAGAGCTACTTAAAATACCTACCTGAAGCTGGGGCTGAGCTTCCTTTGAGGCCAAAGCCAGTTCCCTCTTCAGCTGTGTTACCAGACACGAAGCACATAGCCACATAGCGTTTGAGCCCAGGAATCCATCCGATCCCCCGTCAGTCCCTGTGCACGTGGAGGGGTGGTGGAGAAGGCTTGAGGCCCCATGCCTCTGTGGGACTGCGGGTGGCTCAGAGCAATGAGCCCACACAGACACCGGGCACCTTTAGCATACTTTATTTTCTAATCCTGCCTATATTGCTACATACAAAAGTCAATTAATGTTCAATATAAAAAGTTTAAACATATCAAAAATAACTAAAAGGGAAAGTCACCTGAAGTCCTGTTATAGAGATATTAGATTGAGCTGTTTGTAGCTTATAGGTCAAAATAGGTGAATATCAGCAATTTCATGTGTTTTTTCCTATTGTATTGGTATATTTCCTTCCTAACATAGTCTTTTCCTTAAAAATATGTTTGAGAACATGCCTGATATACAAGTTTAAGCTCACCTTTAGCCCACAAAGCATTATAATGTAGGCTCTTCACCATGCAATTAAACAGTTTCTCTAAACTCTTAACAGTTACATAATATTCTGTCGTTTGGGAGCACCAAGACCACTTCCACCGCCTCTGGCTCCTTGTCCAGTGTCCCAGGCTAAGAAAGAAGCCTTGTGTGGCGTACTGCGCTGGCCAGGCAAGGGCTGGGCTCAGCTCCCAGCAGAGCCTGGGGCGGGAAGGTCTGTGGCAGCATCGGCCAGAGGCAGCTGGCCTTCGTCTCTCATCCGGACATGTGCTGAGTGCAGATGGAATGGAGTGGAAAATATGCCCGGTTGGCGGAGTGTGGGCAGGGCACCTCCCCTGCCAAGGACCAAGTAGGGTCTAGAGGGGCATCCTGCCCTCGCCTTCTCTTGCCCGGGAAAGATGATGCTAATCGCCCAGGCCTCTCAGCTGGCACTTCTCCCGTCTCCACGGCAGCAGAGCGAGCTGGAGAAGCTGGGTCCTTCCCAAGGAACTCTCTGTGCCGTGGGCTCCCAAGGTCAGCTTCAGGCTCGCCTTAGGTCCTGCTTGCTGCTCTGTGGATGAGAGAGAAATGGTCAATGTTGGCATGCTTCTGGCGAGGTCTGTCCCTCAGTAACTTTTCTTGGGGGAAAATAGGAGAGAAATAGTGTTTATCTCAGAGGTCTGCTGTGGAACTTGAATTTTTTTTTTTTTTTTTGATACAAAGTTTCAGGCTGGTATTGAACTTACTATGTATCTAAGGATGAAGTTGAACTTCTGATCCTCCCACCTCCACCTCCTCAGGCCTGAGATTACAAGCATGTACCAGCATGCTCAGTTCTATGCCATACTAAGGATCAGACACAGAGCTGTGTGTGTCCTAGGCAAATGTTCTACCACCCAAGCCCCTTAAACAGGTTCTTATATTGAATTTACAGAATCCATTTCTTGATATCAGAACTCTATCACTTAATTTTGTTTTCTCAAAAGACAGGTTTTATTATGTTGCCCATCCTGAAACCAAATTTGAGTTTAAGCCTTAGCTCTTGCCTTAGCCTCCTGAGAAGCTGTTAGCATAGGCACTCAGCTTAACATTAATATTTGACTTCTTCCTTTTCTCACACTCCTTTCAAACATGCTGAGTTCAGGAAAGAAATAGCTGTTGATCACGTGGACGAAAATAGCTGAACATGTTGAGCATTGCCAGTCATTGCTCATTCATTCATTTATTCAGCAGGTACTTAGCTAGAGCCAGTGGTGTGCCAGGCGCATTCTCCATGCTGGGAGGCAGTGGGGAAGGAAGGCAAGCCCTTGTCCGCATGGAGAGTACACCATAGAAAGGGAAGACAGGAAGTCAACGGAAGTCTACAGGAAGTACATAGTGTGGCAAGCAGCAAGGTGTGCTCAGAGAAATCCAGCAGGGAGGGTGGGTGTGGCCAGGATGGAAACCGCTGGGAGTGATGGGCACAGTCTAGCTGGGGTGCAGCTACCAGTGACCATGCTGTTCCTTCACTGACTAGGAGTGAGAACCGCACAGTGCGAAGGAAAGCAGAGGCCTGAGGACAGGACTCTCAGCTCTCCCTCTTTCCTGAGCCAGTGCTGTGAGCGCACAGGGGCAAAGTGGTGTTGATCAAGGAGAGTGCACAGCTCATGAGCAGGTCCAGCCTGGTCATAGAGCATACCTGAGCCCAGGTCCCCATGCACATGACACGGGCTCAGGCAGCACGGCGCCCTCCCTGCACACAGCTGAGGCTGAGCAACTGCAGGGCTTCGGATGAGAAAGGATTGGGGGAAAGAAGAGGCCTGGCTGGGTGGAGAATCAGCAAGGCGCAGCCGTCTTGTCCAAGCCTTGCTACTGTTTGTGAGTGAACGTTTAGCCGTTAGGGCCGTGCTCTTGGATTTGGGGCAGGGTTTGGGCAACACAAAGGAAGCAGATGTTTGTATGTAGAGCCCGAGGAAGCTGGGGCAGGGCTGCTCCGTGTCTGTGGGAATGGTAAGCGTTTCACATGTGCTCAGAGCTACAGGCTCAGAGACCAACCACCGCTCTGGTCATCTTCAGTTTTTCGTCATCTCTGCCTTGACATTGAGCCCATCCTTGCAGCTCTGGTGTTCAGCTCCACGTCCCACTCAGAAGGTGGGGGTGCCGTTGGCCAGGTCCACCTTGGAGAGGCAGCTGTGATGGCAGTGCTGTCAACTAGATGGGCTCTAGAGTGAGTCCATCATTTTGGCCATGCCTGTGCAGGATTACCATGACTGTGTTAACTGTGGGTGTGGCTGGATCCTGGGCATGCTCTGAGCTGCATTTATTCTGTTCTGTTCCTCGATTGTGGCTGTGATGTGATGAGCAGCTGCCTCAAGCTCCCACAGCCGTGACTTCCCTGGAATGGCTCTTTCCGTCTATTGGCTGCAGGGCTCACTGAGGCTGGGGAGAGGGTGTGCGTGGGAGGACCACCTTTGTTTCACTCTTAGTCTCAGTGGGTGGGGTGCCTGGAGGGCTTTGGGCATTGGGAATCAGTCTTTGTGATAGGTTGAACCCTCCTGAGGTAGCAGAGGCAGCAGTGATGGTCAGAAGAAATCTTGCAAGGACAGAGTACATCTTGAATAAACCCTTTCTCTGTGAAGTGGATTTGGTCAGAGATTTTATTAGAGCAATAGAAAAAGGAACGAAGACAGCTAGCTTCTCTCCCGTGGACAGAGCATCCTGTAGTTGGAAAAAGGTAACAAATACAGGTTTCCTTAGTGAGCAGTCTAGCCTCTAGAGACCGGCGCTGTGCCTGGCACACGAGACACGCTCAGCAAACGGTGCGGAGCGACTTCCATGTTCTGGGAACTGAGTAATGGATGTAGCACTAGAGCCTCCAACTTCCGCTTTCTCTGTTCTCTGATATGGCAGGCGCCAAGCCAGTGTGGCTTTCTCCTCCTTTCTTCTTCCTGCCCGCACCACACCTCTGCGGTCTCTCTCTAAGGCACAAGCCAAGATTATTCCTACCACTGGGTACCCCTCCCCAACCCCAGCATTGATTTACTCTGCTTTGAGGCCACAGAATTAAGCTAAGAGATGACCGGGGATAAGAACTTCCTCTTTCTCGGTGTGTGGTGACACTGGCAGGCCCCCTGAGGGTAGGATTCCAGATGAAGATGTGTGCTGGGAGCCCGGGGCATGGAGGAGACCTCCGGAGGATACCCTCTGAGCTCCGCCATCTCCCTCTCCCACAGTGGCAGATGAAATGCTGCAAGTGTGACTCCAGGCTGCCTCACAATTACAACAGCCACCGAGTGGAGAACGTCGCCTCGTCTACAGGCCCCGTGCGCTGGTGGCAGTCACAGAACGGTGAGGGTCTGCCATGGCAGAAGCCCATGGTCATGCAGGTGCCGCAGGCTGGGGCAGGTGGCGTGTTCGGAGATGATTTGGGTGTCTGTGGGAGGCAGGCAGGCAGAGCCTCCCAGCTTTGCTTTGGGGGTCTGTTGGATGCTCTAGGCAAAAGCGTTTACTTACAATGAAGAGAAGGCGTGCAAGGGAGGGGCCATGTCTTTTTCCCCTTGCCCTTGTCTCTGTGGGTGGGTGGGTGCACGGGAGAACAAATCTGTTTGTGACAGACAGGCTGGGAGCCTCTGAGGTTTCAGAGGTGTTAGCGGTGACGAGACAGCACCATCCGACAGGACAGGCTTGACTCTGTAACATGAACAGTGACATGCTGGCCCTCTCCTTTCCCAGAGGTGGCTCAGAGTCATGGTTAGAGATGTGTCCTGAGCTCTCAGGGGGGTGTTGGGGAGGTCATCGTGTGTCCTTGTCCTTCCAGATGTGAGCCCTGTGTCTCTGCAGCTGGACCTGGACAAGAGAATGCAGCTCCAGGACATCATGATGGACTTCAAGGTTTGCTTAAAGGACTTTAAGATTTGCTCTAAGGACTCTAAGGGGGAGGAGACGAACCTGGCTGGGAGAAGAATATGCGTCTCATCTGCTTAAGCTGGGTGGTGGCGTCATATGCCAGCCATCCTCTTTCAGAGTAGGCACACTCACTTACGTTATGGTGACAACAGATGGCCGGCCACCACAGAAGAGGCCCCTTCCTAGTCCCCTGTCCTGGCCACATGTGGTCCTCTGTGAAGCCAGCATCCTCAGCCTGTCTAACCAGCTCTACCCTGGCGCATTTCTGTTCCGCTGGGCTTGGTTGCTGTATATGATTTAGATAGGAAACGTCCCTGAACTAGCTCATGTTTTGATGGCTCAGTCTACACTGGGTGGACCTAGTCATCAAGAGGTATCGGGATCTTGAGGCCTCTGAAGTAACCAGTTTATCAGTCCATTGATGGACTGGTGATGGCACCAAGGTGACGGAAACTTTCCTGCCAGCCTGCTTGGAAGAAGCAGGCACTGGAGTCATGCCCTGTGGGGCCCCATCTGCCCTGGGCATTCCCTTCCTCTGCTTCTCTCCCTCTCCCTACTCCTGTCAGTCATAGTGATCTGCTGTTTTCCATTCCCCTGGGTGTAGCCTATAATCCCAGCATTGAGGGGAGGGGGCAGAGGCAGAAGGATGCCTGGGGCTAACTGGCCAGCAATCCTAGCTGAATCAGTGAGCTCCAGGTTCAACAATAATGCCTGCCTCAGAAAACGAGTTGGAGAAATCCTGAGGAAGATACCAACCTCCAGGAGCCATTTGCTCACACATGACCACCCCCCAAAACATGTGAACACACTGGCATGTATGCATAAATACACAAAACAAGTAGAATATGCCAGGAATATAGGTCTATATGGTAAACAACTGTTAGTCAGCCTTCATTGCTGTGGCAAAAACCCTCGAGAAACCAGCTTGTGGAGAAAGGATTTATTTTGGCTTAGGGTGGTGTCAGAGGTTTCATTGACTGAACCGAGGCCGACCATCATAGCAGAGAACATGAGGTGTCGTGGACCAGGCCTCTAAGGATGGAGAGACAGACTGGGCTAGGGGCCTGAACTCAGCTCCTCAAGCTCACCTGGCAAGCAGAGCTCTGTCACCCTCCCAGCCTCTGGTGGGCTGTATTTTAACACCTTCGACGATGAGGTCAAGTTTACCCAGCAGCCAGGAGCTTCACTACCACTGGAAGGAAATGCAGTGGTGTATCTCCCCTGGAGAACAGTCCTTCCCGTCAGCACAATGGCCTCCTGAATCCTTCCTCTTGTCTTAGAGTCCCCTCCCGAGATACTCCTTTTAGAGGCAACGGTTTCATTCATTTGTAATAGATAGGTCATGCGCTTTTTTTTTACGGAGAGGATTTACTTTTATTTTTTCTGCAGAAATAGCCAAGCATGAAAAGACAAAGTTTTTAGTAGGATTAGACACTCAGGAAAACCCGTAAGACTCTCCCCAGTTGAGAGGAGTGTGAGGCGAAACCTGACAGGACCCAGTTTCTTTTCTGGTGGAGGAAGTTGGCTCTGAGAGCCCTGCCCTACAAAAGGTCAGAGTATTTTGAGACATGCCAGCAGAGTTTGAACAGATGCCCAGTCTCTCAAGGTGACAGTCCCGAAAGGCGGCGTTAACTCGGCTACCGTTGAATGTGTCCGCTGTTCGGCGGTCTCCCTGTGTCAGCCACACCTGTTCCAAACACTGACAGTCTGTAGAGCCAGCATCAGGTTCAGGGGTAGAAGAGGAGTGAAGTGAAGCCACAGTGAAGCTGATTTTACTAAGGCAGAGTGGGCGCGCGGGGAGGGACACAATGGCATTGTGGCGACAACTGGGGAGGGCATCTGGCTGGCCCCAGGGTTGGGTTGCAGAGAATCCACCTTACAGCCAGGTGAAGGGCAATGTGCATTCCAGGCAGAGGCTCTCTCAACGCTTCAAAGCTAAGAGGAGGAACACGAAAGCCCAAACAGGCGTGAGAGGCCCGTGAGAGGCCCCACAGGGTCTGGGGGTCAATGTCTGTGGTTGTGAAGGGCTGTAGTCACCACTCACCGACAGTGTCTACTCCATACTCACTGTGCACGGACGCTGGGCTGGGAACAAGCAGGCGGGGGTGGGGGGGATCCGGGCACTGCTCTCCACCCGGGACAGCTCTGCTGTCCCCTTCCCTGGGGACACAGGGCAGTTTCTGGAGACGCTTTGGTCGCCACATCTGTGGGCATGCAATGAGGGGTGCTGGTGAGTGCGTGGCAGTTCACACGACAGCCTGACCGCTCTGTCCATCCTCAAGTGGGAACTGGGCTGCAGCTGAGAAGCCCCGCCCAGAAAGCAGGACGCTGGCTAGTAAACCCAACTGTGTGCTGTCTCCAAGGAGCCCGATGCTGGATGGGAAACATGTCGGGGGCTGGGTGGAAGGATGCAAGTCAGATAGGTGTAAAAACCTCCATCCAACAGAAGATGGGAAGGAGCCCTCGGGGGAGGAGGGCTACAAGCAGAAGGAGAAGGCGGGAAGGCTGAGGAGGGTGTGGGCTCACTGAGGTGGGGGCCACTGAGGGCCAAGCAAGGGGGTGTATTGGTAATCGTTCTGTTTTTGGGAAACGACGAGGAACTTAACAGGAGAAGGGGGTGATTCGGCTTCCAGGTGCTCACTTGGTCTTGTTGCTTTGGGGCCCAGGTGGGGCTGACCATGGTGCCTGGCAGTGTGGTGGAGCCGAGGGTGTCATTGCTTGGTGGCTGGCGTGATGGCGGGGCTATGACAGCTCAGCACTTCTCCCTATCCCTTTCCGCAGCCCTTGCTGTTGCTGGTCCACCGCTCCCTCTTCTCCGCAGGAGCCCGCCTCTGCCGTTGTGTCCCTGTGGGATCCCCCTGGCGCCTCTTTCCCTTGGCCACTCAGCCCTACTCCGCCCCTGCCCCATGTCTCTCCAGGGTCTCATGCCGGCTGGCATGTTGATTGAACGCTCTTCTGACTTTGGCAATACCTGGAGGGTGTACCAGTATCTGGCCACAGACTGTGCCAGCACCTTTCCCCAGGTCCACCAGGGCCAGCCCAAGACCTGGCAGGACGTTCGGTGCCGGCCGCTGCCCCAGAAGCCCAACGGGCACCTAACGGGGGGAAAGGTAGGTACAGGGAAGCTGAGCCAGCAGGCAGAGGGAGGAAGCCTGTGTCCCCCAGGCAGGAAGTGAGGACAGGCCAGGTCAGGCCATCTTGCTGGGGCCTTCCGGAATCATCTGAGGCCTCCACTGCACCGTTAGCCATGACTTTCCCCGGCGTCCTGCTACAGGCTCATGGGCGCGTCCCCCGGGGCCTTTTTGTGAGAACTTTGGGATGGCTACTTACACACAAGTATGCAAAGAGCACAGCTAATTTCATTTTTATAGGATACACCATAAAATGATTTTTTTTTTTTTTTTTTTTTTTTTTTTTTTTTTTGGTTTAATCTATCAGTCTTCCAGATTGGAGGAAAATTCAAGAATAACCCAGAGAGCTCCAAAGCCATCGTCAGTTAAAATTACAGCGTGGCTATAGAAACACCGGAATTTTCTCTGGGAATCTTCCCCATGTGGTCACGTGCCTTCCCAAAGCATTTCCCACCCAGCAAGGAGGAGGCTATCACTTCCTCCGGTGGAAAAGCCGCTCTGGTACAAGAAGGCTGAATGCTGCCGCCATGTGGCCGCAGGCCTCCTTGCGCCCGCCTAACTCGGCAGTTCTCAACCTTCCTTAGGCTGTGACCCAGTTCTTCATGCCCTGGTGCACCCCAACCATAAAATGATTTTTGTTGCTACTTCATAACTGTTATTTTTCATCTGTTATGAATGGTAACATAGTTATCTGTGATTCCAGATGCTTTTAGGCGACCTCTGTGAAAAGGTCATTCCATCCTAAAGGGGTAGCAATCCAGAGGTTGAGAACCAGACCTAACAGCTACTTGGTAAAGTCTTTACGTAGCCCGTGTCTCCACTCGTCCCTAACGCCCAAGGCTTCTTCCTCATTTGTAGGGGTGGAAATGAGAAACCTGGTGGGCTACGCCAGGAGGTCACATGTGGTGAGCGGCTTGTAGAATAAATAAAAGCCTACTCAAAACTCAGGTGACCAGGGTGCCAGCACTGAGAGTTTGCTTAATCCACCCTGTCCAGTCGCTAGAAAGTACCATCTCCCATGCGTGACACCGTTACCTCTACTTAATGTGAGAAACCAATTGTAGGGCTGGTGAGGTGGTCCACAGTGCACAGTGCTGCCGTGCCAGCCTGAGGACGTGAGTGTGATCAGAGCCCATGCCAAGGTGGAAGGAGAAATCCAATCCACAAAGCTGTCCTCTGACCTCCGCACACACGCCATGGCATACTGTGTGGCCCTCCACACTGTACTCACACAGCAATAACAAAGGAAAATCTAAATTAAAATAACAGAGAGAGAGGAGGCAGGGGAGACGGGCATAGAGGATGCTCTTTGAGGGTCCAGTGGCCATCTGTCCCCGGCACAGGTGGCAGGCCTCACGGCCTCATCTCAGGTTCCTGGAGAGAATGAGGGCAGAAGGGAAGGCCTTCTGAGCCTGGATCATACTTCCGTCCTCTGCAGCTCTGGCCTCCCTTCTCCCTGAACAGGTCCAACTTAACCTTATGGATTTGGCGTCAGATATCCCCGCATCTCAGAGTAAAAAGATTCAAGGTTGGTTTGACTCTTCTTCTTTCCCACGGGACTGGCCGTTGGGACATGAAGCTGCTTGGAACCGGGTCATGGAAATTTCTGGTTCCTTCCTACCTCTTTAGCATGGTCGAGAAGTGGTGCCTGCCCTCCTCACCCTCAGGGATATGTGTAGGATACTGTGGGAAGCTGAGGGCTGGGGTGTCTGTGGTGAAACGGCGAGGCAGGAAAGAAGGAGACTCCACTGGCCTCTAACTTCCTGTCTTTCCTTCCCCTCCTTGCTGGTGGCACTCAGAATTAGGGGACATCACCAACCTGAGAGTCAACTTCACCAAGCTGGCCCCTGTGCCTCAGAGGGGCTCCTACCCACCCAGTGCCTACTTTGCAGTGTCTCAGCTACGTCTGCAGGGGAGCTGCTTCTGTAACGGACATGCCAGCCACTGTGCCTCCAATCCTGGGGGCCCTAGAGGTCCCTCCACTGCTGTGCAGGTGACAGACAACTGGACGGGGAGGGCGGAGCGGAAGGAGTGGGGGCAGACCCTCCCACGAAGCAGGGCAGCTGCTCAACTTCAGTTGTGGATTTTGCTGGTGATTTAGCACTTGCCCAGCATGTGAAAGGCCAGAGCAGGGTGAGGAGTTAGGAGATAGGGGCTGGGCGTGGTGGTGCAGACCTGGTAAGTCCAGGTCTACGCTGGAGAAATAGGAGTTCAAGGCCATTTCCAGCCACAGAGTGAGCTTGAGACGAGCTGGGCCGCTCGCCATCTCCAAACAAGTAAACAACAGAAACAAAACAGATATAGGTATTTGGTAAGCGTTCAAGAACAAAGGCAAAACTACTGTTTCTGGAAACTGAATCGCATAGTTTAGGTCTGCATTAGGGCTGGGGACGGTGTCAGCGGCATCTGGATGTGTGGGTACAGGGAAGGCTGAGGCAGTTCCTCAGCCCGGGCCTCACAGCATTGTATACTGCAGAAATTACGCTGTGCCTGTGAAAATATTATCATGACCTGTAAGATATGAGAGCCAAAATAGCCTGCCCAGGCCTCTACTCTCAGATATTCTGATTACATTACTGACGTTTGAGCGCCAGGTCATTGTAATGTCCTGTGGGGCTGAAGACCACTGGCCTCAGGGTTTACTCACCTGGCAGTGAGGTATGGATCTGGGTGAGGTCAGTACTTAGAGTGCACACTAAGTCCGCTCCGGACGGAAGCCAGCACTGATGCAGCAGGGTTGTGTAGAGAAGGTCAGGTCAGCAAGCTCTGGGGTCAGCCAACAGAAGGACCCTGGGAGGGGGAGAGGAGGACAGAGGAGGAGGGAAGGGCTGCAGTGAAGGAACACTGGGGCCTTATTTTCACCTTTCCCAGTGTGTCAGTTTACCAACCTAAGGGTGTGTGGTGCTCAGCCTGGTAGCAGAGGCAGGAGGGGCTCACAGCAGTCGACTGGAAGGGAGGATAGCGGAGAGAGCAGCTCCATCTCTGCTCTGCCACGTCTGGAGGAGCAACTCACGGGACTGCACCAACGCCTCAGCCTTGTTCCTGAGGTCCAAGATTCGCATGGAACACGGCCAGGGCTCTGGTGTTTGTAAAACACTGTCCAGGTGACGATGTCTGCAGCCAGCACTGCCATTTACGGAGCTAAAGGGACCTGCGAGGGCCTAGGAAGAGGGAGAGAGACGCCCCCCTGGCTAACAAATGCAGAAATTAATTATGGCAGGTGAACCCATCAGAACTGGCCAACGGGAAATGCCAGCTTGCACGGGGAGAGGCTGGAGATTCAGCTCTGGCAGAGAGGGGAGAGGGCCTAGGCATGAACAGGTTCCTGAATGCCAGTCTGTGGAGGTGGGCCTTAATTGGGGAGGCAATTAGCATATAATAGTGGTTCTATTTTTACACTTAATGAGCCTAGTAACAGCTCACCATGCATGTTCAACCAGCCAAACAGCTTTAGTCACAGATTGCCAGAACGAAGCCGCACAGAGCAGCAGCCTTTAGAGTCCCACAGTCTGTTAGTTTGATGTCCCTGTGCTTCAGCTGAGCACTGGCTATGCAACACAGGTACCAAGGAGCATGGAAGAGCCTGCAAACACTTGCTAACATGGAATGTGTGCATGTGCATGCACACACACACACATACATACACACACACACACACACACACACACACACACACAAACATGCACACACAGGAACACAAAGGAATGCATACGCACGCATTGGCCTCTCAGTATGAGTGCTCACATACAGATCCACCACAGTGTTATAGGAACTGGGAAAAGGCTGAAGCACTTGGGCGTGAGGCATTTAAGTGTGGTCTCCAGGGCCTGTGTCTAGGCGAGGTCTTGAGGGACGGCCATGTTGGTCTGTGGGAAGTCGGCAGGTCTAGCCCTCGAGCTTTCCTGTACAAATTGTTTCTGGAAACCACTGTCTCCTCCTCCAGGTCAGCGATGTCTGCATCTGCCAGCACAACACTGCTGGCCCCCATTGTGAGCGCTGCGCCCCTTTCTACAACAACCGGCCGTGGGGACCTGCGGAGGGCCAGAACACCCACGAGTGCCAAAGTAGGAGGCTGGGATCAACCCCGACTGCAGCAAGGGGGACGGCTGATCTTCTCTTTCTTGTCTGGGACACTGGGAACCCGGCTGTGTTATATAGAAACTGTATTTCAGATGTCTGATTTGGAGAGGGGCTGGGATCCTCTCATGGCCTCCACCCCTATTGTGTCAGTCCTGGAAGAGCCAGGCCCCTCTAGGCCCCCTGCTCAGTGTCAGGCACATCTGGCTCCAGTGGTCACCCCCCCCCCCATACCCAGCGGTCCTTGGGCACAGAGCCCTTGTCTGTGCAGGTCACAGGTGACTGTGCTGAAGCTAGAGTGCATGTCTGGCCCTCCCTTTCTTCCGGAGTCCACACCAGGAGCCGGGAGGCCTGAGTGCCTTTCCACTCTTCCTTGCCATGCAGCCCTCCCCAGCCTCCCTGAAACTGGGCTTCGCCTCCCTGCTCCGCACCTGGCAGAGTCGATGCAGGAGCCAAGTGCTACTCTGGTGCCTGTGCTGGTCTGTCATCCTCGGGTCTCCCCCTCTAGGGTGTGACTGCAACGGGCACTCGGAGACCTGCCACTTTGACCCCGCTGTGTTTGCTGCCAGTCGGGGGACAAACGGGGGGGTGTGTGACGAGTGCCGGGACCACACCGAGGGCAAGAACTGCGAGCGCTGTCAGCTTCACTACTTCCGGAATAGACGACCTGGCGCTCCCGTCCACGAGACCTGTATCCGTGAGTAGTGGCTTCAGGGAAGGCTGCTGTCCACCCGTTCTCCCCAGCTTGTCTCTGGTGACGTGGAGACCATCAAGAAGCAAGGAAGCCTTGGTCCCAAGGAAGGACTTGTGGGGTTGTTTTAGCTTAGCTGCGCTCTACTGAGTAAGTCCTATGGATTGGGCAGGCCAGCCTGTGAACGTAGTCATGGGTGTCGCTCAGGAAGTGAGGACCGCCGAAGCAAGAGCTTGGTACTCCTCAGGAGCCAAGCATGGCCACAGCTGCTCTGCATTCACAGTTTTCTGCTCTGAAGAAATTGCTTTTCTCATGTGGCAGATGGGGAAACAGGCAAAAAGTTTGCATGCTTGGCTGGGGCCCGAATGCTGGAAGCCCGTGGTAGGATGGGGTTTGGAGCAGGCTACCTCACTCTGCGCTCTGATTTTCCTTTGCTCTTGCCTCTCAGCCTGCGAGTGTGACCCAGATGGGGCAGTCCCAGGAGCTCCCTGTGACCCATTGACTGGCCAGTGTGTGTGCAAAGAGCATGTGCAAGGAGAGCGCTGTGACCTTTGCAAGCCTGGCTTCACCGGACTCACCCTCACCAACCCACAGGGCTGCCACCGTGAGTAGAGGACTTGGGGAGGTGCAGTGTGGTCAGCAGCAGGCCGTGTGCACTATGGGACCAAGCCTTGTCCTTGCAGTGTCCCCTTCAGAGGAAACCCCTCCAGGCACTGTGTGCTGCACCGCTGTCCTCCAGCAAGTGGCAGCACAGGCCTGGGCTGGAAGTGGGTTTGAGTCAGCCAGCACCAGGCCAGGCCAGGTGCCAAACTGCCAGGCAGCTGGGAAGCCACAGGGGCCTTAGAGTCAGCCATGCTGTACGTAAGAACAGGCCCTGTGACTTGCCGAAGCCCACCAGCAGAGTCAAATGGTTCTTGAGTCAGGAGTGAGGATTGAAATTAATAAACCAACACACAACACATGGGACCTGTCTGAGAGGCTCTAGTGGAAGCTAGATGCCTTGCTTTATTCCAGACTCCTTCTAAGCCAGAGCAAAAGCACCTCAGCACAATGGGTAAATTCACAAGGAAGTCAAGCTCAAGGTGTGACTTTGACAGACATCCCACCTGCTGTCTCAGACAAAAGGAGACAGACTTGGAAATTTATCACTGACTCCAGTGAAGGCCTCGGTGAAAGCAGTCTTTCCTCTGAGATCTAAATATCAAAGCAGCCCAGGAGACCAGTGGCCCCCAACAGTGACTGCAGGCTGGTCTCAGCAGAGCTCGACTTTGGGGGGTGTACCAGCTCTGCACCGCGTTAGCCTTCATTCCTGTCTGCAGAATGAGAGTCTGGGACATAGTCCCCAGGAGCAGGGCCAGACAGCTTGGTAGGAAGGGCCCCTGAGGTTACAGGGAGGGCTGGGCCCTCTCTGGTGCATGTTTTCTGGGGCCAGCTCTCTGTGGGAGCCTTCCTGTGCTCACCAGCCTTCCTCCCTCCAGGTTGCGACTGCAGCATCTTAGGTGCCCGGCGAGATATGCCTTGTGAGGAGGAAACTGGGCGCTGCTTGTGTCTGCCCAACGTGGTGGGCCCCAAATGTGATCAGTGCGCCCCTGCCCACTGGAAGCTGGCCAGTGGCCGGGGCTGTGAGCCCTGTGCCTGTGACCCTCGCAACTCCCTCAGCCCCCAGTGTAACCAGGTACGAGTGACGTTGGCCTAGGGCTCTTCAGTCACAGAGGGATCCTGCCTTCCAGTGTCCCTCTCTCTCCTGCACACTGTCCTCTGGCCTTCCTATAGGCAGGCAAGGCTACATCTGTCCCCTTTTTGCCTGTGAGAGGCCATCAGATGTCCCTCCCTCTGTAGCTCTCAGCTATGGGCCAGGCATTTTCCCATACCTTCCACAGCTCAGGGCTGAAACTCAGTGACAGGCTTGTCTTTGAGTGAGAGCACTGGTCTCGAGGAGCACAAGAGTGAGGGTCTGAAGCAGGGTTCCTGGGAGCAAGGCCAGGCAGGGACTGGAAGGGTCCCCCATGGTGCTCTCTTTATTCAGTTCACAGGCCAGTGTCCTTGTCGGGAAGGGTTTGGTGGCCTCACGTGCGGCTCTGCTGCCATCAGACAGTGTCCCGACCGGACCCATGGAGATGTGGTCACAGGGTGTCGAGGTATGTGCTTGCTACACGGTCAGGCAGCAGGCATGCAGAGGGCTGGGGTAAGGGATGCTTGGCAGAGGGCATTGACGTGGTTGGGCCTCCTGTACTGCCGGCCTGGGTAGCCCCATGAGCATCTCCCTTTGAAGACTGCCTGGCCGCCTTGTGCCTGGGCCAGGTCAATGAGGGCAGTCCTCACAGCTCCAGAGGGCCTTGCTGAGAGCAGGGGGCAGCAGCAGTGGAGAAAATGGCTCTTGAGGGAAACAGGCGTGTCTTCCTGGGGGCTTCTGTGTCAGCAATGGCATGGGACTAACAGAAGCATTGGGCTCAGCCTCGCAGGGCCTGAGCAACCTGCTCTTCTTTCACGCTTCCTCTTATGGGGAGGTGCTGAGGAGTGAACATGCCTGTGCCTTGGTTGTCTCCTAAACTGACGCAGGAAATCAGTGTGAATGCACGATGGGTGTGCTGGTCAGACAGGTTCACGTGCATGCAAATGTGTAACTCAGAACGTGCCCGGCGTGCCGTGGGTGCAAAGGACACGCTTTCTGTCCGTCACCATCAAAGCTTCTGCTCTAGCTGCTGTCGTCTGATAGTCCCGGTCTCTCGTCCCCGCCATGCTCTGTCCTCTTCTTGGCCCCCAGCCTCTGAGTGTCATTTCTTCCTGCTCTAGCCTGTGACTG
Organism: Psammomys obesus; assembly: GCF_907164565.1. Lineage (NCBI taxonomy): Eukaryota > Metazoa > Chordata > Mammalia > Rodentia > Muridae > Psammomys > Psammomys obesus. The sequence continues at coordinate 1,816,472 of NW_026590859.1, read as the reverse complement.
CGACTTCAGAGGAACTGAGGGTCCTGGCTGTGACAAAGCCTCAGGCCGCTGCCTCTGCCGCCCCGGCTTGACGGGGCCCCGCTGTGACCAGTGCCAGCGAGGATACTGTGACAGCTACCCAGTATGTGTGGCCTGCCACCCTTGTTTCCAGGCCTATGACGTGGACCTCCAGGAGCAGGCTCGGCGCCTCGGCAGTCTTCGTAATGCCACTGACGGCCTGCGGACAGGGCCAGGTTCTGAGGACCATGGCATGGCCTCTCGGTTACTAGATGCCAAGAACAAGATGGAGCAGATTGGACAGATCCTAGGGGACAGCTCTGTCACAGAGCAGGATGTAGCTCAGGTGGCAAATGCCATCTTGTCTATCAGGTTGGTCCTTTTCCCACTAAGCTGCTGGAGGAATCATGCCAGTGGGCTTGGGTGAGGGCCACACTCGTGCATTCCCACCCCCGGGCATTTTCACACTCATCCTCTCTTGGCTACCAAGGCAGGTCTGGGAAGGTAAAGTAGTGCTGTTGCACCCATTCTGTAGATGTGGAGACCTGCACAGGCAGACGCACACCCAGAGCCTAGTGTCTCCCCGAGCTCGCACTGCCAGCGGGAGGAGTCATCTTGGCAGAGGGCACCAAGAGGCAGGACACTAAAAATATCTGTGAATTTGTCTTTAGAATGCAAGCAGTCCCACCCACACCGCCTCCTACCAGTGGAGCGCCTTCTTTGGGAGATCAGGTTCTGGAAGTTTCTATAATTAGCTTGTGTCCCCTGAGCATCAGTGGGTGGATGGTGCCAAGGGCACAAACAATAAGAAAGAGGCTCTGCTCTTCATGGGGCATTTGGACATCCTGGGCAGTGTGGGATTTGGGGTGCTCTGTGGGTGAGCTACAGCTTGTTGGAACTTGTTTGTATGTGTGTGTGTGTGTGTGTGTGTGTGTGTGTGTGTGTGTGTGTGCAGGTACATGTGAATATAAAGGCCAGAGCAAGGTGCTGGGTGTCTCCTGCTGTCACTGTATGAGGTACTGCCTTGAGACAGGATCTCCTATTGGCTGAGAAGCTCACTGTTTCGGTTAACGCCTAGCTTTCAATGAATGTACTGGCGATTTGAAGTCAGGCCTTTGCAGTTGCAGAACCAACATTCTTATCTACTGAGCCATTTCCCAGCCCTCCCAGAGAGCTTTGGAGTCTCTTTGGAGTCTATCAGGATCCAAGTACTATGCAAATTCCCTGGAACATTAAAGTATTAAGGCTTGGTCTTCACGGGCCAAGGGCTAACTAAGGTATCTGTCCTGTAAATGGTGACGTGGCACACGTTAGAGAACCCTCCTCGCAAGGGAGGCCGTGGTGGCCTCCGCAGGGGAAGCACTGTGACCCAAGTCTCAGAATCAGGCAAGCAGCCACAGGTGGTCAACCTAAGAACGCGCTGTGTTTCCATAGGCCGGAGAGGGTGCTGTGCCCAAGCGAGACTGTGTGGGAGAGAGTGCAGGAAGAGAAAGCATGGTGGTTTGTCAGAGGGTGTGAGGCACAAGGACCAACCCGAGCCTCTGCTGCATGGGAGTACTGATGGGTTGGAGCTCCATGGCTGCAGAGGAGAGAGTGGGAACCATAGGCTGGAGCTGAAGCCAGGGCAGCCAGCAGGCTCTCTTCATGGAAGCGGGGAAGAGCTGGGAACAGCCAGGACAGGGAGGAGCAGGAGGTGAGTCCTTAGGCTGACAGGGGCGGAGGAGAGAGCTTTCACAGAGCCACCTGCAGAGACGTGGGGCAGGGTGTGCCCTGGCTCCCGCTGGTCCTGGCCTCTGCCAGGTGGAGTTCTCAGTGGCCTGCGGATTGTCCCCATGCGGCCTGCCCCTCCTGACTCAGTTACAGCCTCTCCCTGCATTTCAGCAAATATCCTTCTGTCTCAGGCGGACTCTTCAGGGCCTGCCACTGGACCCGCCCTTACAGGAGGAGATGGAGTCCTTCTCTGCCGACCTGGGGAACCTGGACAGAAGCTTCAACCGCCTCCTCCTTATGTACCAGAGCAAGAAGGAGCAATTCGAGAAGCTAAGCAGTGATGACCCCTCAGGTGAGAACAGGGACCGAGGCTGCTCACCCCCGGGAGAGAGACCCTCACCCAAGGCCTGCAATCCCTCTTCCTCAGGCGCCTTCCGCATGGTGACCTCCGCTTACGAGCAGTCCTCCCGGGCTGCGCAGCAGGTGTCCGACAGTTCCAGCCTGCTGAGCCAGCTGAGGGATAGTCGCAGGGAGGTGGCGGGGCTGGAGAGGCAGGCTGGGGGAGGAGGAGCCGGAGGAGCCCAGCTCGTGGCCCTGCGCCTGGAGATGGCCTCACTGCCTGACCTGACACCCACCATCAACAAGGTGACTGAGAACGAGAGGCCAGCATCCTGAAGCCCTCATGCCTGTGGTCTGTCCCATTCAGAACCTACCCTACCCCACTCCTTCTGACCCCATGTCCCTGCTGTGTGCTCCAGGATTGCCAGGGAAGCATGGTTCTGGTTGCCATGGAGATGTGTGGCTGTTTAGTACGGGATGGGAGTGGTTATGGAGCAGCCTCTTTGACACCCTCATCTCTCTATAGCTCTGTGGCGGCTCTAGGCAGACAGCCTGCACCCCAGGACTGTGCCCAGGAGAGCTGTGCCCCCAGGACAATGGCACAGCCTGCGGATCTCACTGCAGGGGAGCCCTGCCCAGAGCCAAAGGGGCCTTCCGCACGGCAGGGCAGGTAGCTGAGCAGCTACGGGGCTTCAATTCCCAGCTCCAGCAGACCAGGCAGATGGTAGGTACCGTGAAGTATGGGAGTGACACAGAGTGCAAAGTCCCTTGAGCAATTGAGTTGGTATGTTACGGTCAGGAGAATGAAGCCCAGAAGTCTCCGGTGATCTGCCTGACGCCTCACAGCAAGTGTGAAGCAGGATCTGGAGCTGCTGTCTTGGGCTTCCTCTTGAAGGAAATATCATTTGCAAATGGGACCGGTTGCAAGTTCCAAGGTTGCACCTCCCAAGGAGAGGATGCCCTATAGAGTCCTCCTTGGAGAAGCTCCTTGGAGGCATTGTCCCTCCTGATCCATGCTGTGTTTCCACAGATCAGGGAAGCCGAGGAAGTGGCATCCAGGGTCCAGTCAGACGCGCAGCGTCTGGAGACCCAGCTGAGCACCAGCCGCCTGCAGATGGAAGAAGATGTCCGGCGCACGCGGCTTCTCATCCAGCAGGTCCGGGGCTTCCTCACGGGTGAGCTGGCCTCCCCTGCCTGTGGGTGTTCTGCTCCCTCCAGGTCTGCTGCCCTCTGACTTGGCCCTATTTTGGGGTACTGATTTTGTCACCTCCTGTTCTTCCTTGAACTTCCCTACCTTGTTGTTGGATGAACGTGGACTCCTCTCTTGACCTCTGGCCATGTCTTCTCTGTGACTTTATGTGTCTCTTTCCTTGTCATGCCCTTTCCCACTGCAGGGCCTTTCACTGATCCTTGCTGGCCTGGGGTGACAGTTCCAAGGCTACAGCTTTAAATGCCACCTCTTCAGAGAGGCTTTCTGTAGTCTTTGTCTGTACCCCTCCTTCCCTCTCCCATTCATCCCTCCACTTAGAAGTGGTTATATAGTCCATTATGAGTGTGCCTCTAAGAGAGCAAGGGTGCCAGATATACAGCCATGAACATATACACACCACACACACACACACACACACACACACACACACACACACACACACGCATATATATTCATTGGTGGGGTGAAGGAATGATGAATAAAGAACTGAACTCTCTTCAGTGGCCTAGTGGGTAGGGACTCAGGGACTTGACTTGGGGTAGGCTGCTTCTCTTGACCTTATCTTTCCCTTGAAAATGGGGTTGATAGTATTCTACAGGTTTATCCTGAGGACGGAGTAACTGCTGTTAAAATGTGCTTTGATAAATTAAAGGTGCCTCTGGAGCGTGAGTTCGCATTATTAGCTCTTGGGTCCCTGTCAGGACTTTGCTTGGCTGGAAGCCTGGCTGATGTGAGCTGAGGGCTGGGTGCAGCAGCGATGGCTCAAGCTACCACTCAGCGTTTTTACCCCAGAAGCCCAAGCTGTGTCCTGAGTGTGTCCTGAGTGCAGACAGCAGGCCATGCATGGAGCTGTAGGGGTGCAGGTAGTACGCTAGTCCTGGAGGGGTCCACAGCCGCCCTACGACTTAGGCAGCAGGAGCCACTGGGCATGGCATGGAGTCCAGGGCAAAGATGTTGGGCATGTAGGACACAAGGACAACCAAGCTTGGAGCTTGAGGCTGAGTAGACATCTTATGCTAACCTGGGCAGGCCCAGGCTCACGCTGGGAGGGCTGACTTCTCTGCCAGCTTGGGCTCAGCTCCTGGGAACCATCAGGAATGCGCAGGCCTCTCCTCTCAGCTAGGCTGCACCTCAGGTCAGGGCCTGCAGTGAGTACAGGGGCAGAGGGGAGGGTGGGCTGAGAGAGGCTTGGCTATGGATGGCCCCGGAGCTCTCACGGCAGATACTTGGTGAGTTGTACTCTGCAGACCCATGGCAGGGGGTGCCAGCCTCAGCTGCTCCTGCCGGGAGAGAGCACTCCCGAGGCTACAGAGGAAGGAGTGCTGCCTTTGCTAGCCCTTCAGGAGGAGCTGAGGAAGTTCGCAGCAGGCCTGTGGAGCAGTCAGTGAGCATGGGCAGTGTTGGGGCCTCTGCATGGGATTCCTTACCGCAGCCACTCTGCTAAGTACTGCTGTCACGTCCGTTTCCCAAGTGAGGGATGCGCAGAGCAGTTAAGCAAGTTGCTAGGGTGCCCAGCTGCAGACGGTGCCGACGCCCGCTGGAATGCCCGCCGCATGCACAAACGCCTCCTTTTGGTATCTTTCCGTCTCTGTTTTCTCTCTCTTCCATTGCCTCTTCTGACCCAACAAATTTCCCCTTCTCCTCTGAGATGCCTGTCAGGTTTCCCAAGCCCCCAGGAAAGCTCCCTGGTCCTGGGGAGGTGCCCCTACCTGAAGGCTCACACCCCAAAGGTCGCTCTGCTCATGCTTCATCTTTTATGGATCTCTCGCTCCACTACATTTTGAGCTCCGCAAGGCTGGGCAGACTCTGGCTGGATCTTTGCCTTAATTGCACGCGCTGTGCATGCTGATGTTGACTGAACCCACTCAGAGGGTTACAGATGGAGCGCACTGTGCACCCACACGCTCGCTGCTGCAGCTGTGCGAAATGCAGGACGAACCTAAGTTGGGTGGGGCTGTGCTCCCGGCAGGAGGCTTTCTGGGAAAGGGCATTCAGCCCTATTTGGAGAACAGGGCACTGGGCTCCAGGAGGGCTGACATCTTTGTGGGCAGATTTCCTGGGAGGCTGAAGGCGAGATGAGACCACGGCTGTACCGTGGGCTCCTGTGGTTGCATAGCATGGAACATCCTGCCTCCCTTCTCCCAGAAAGGTCCTTCCACCAGTGTGGAGAGGGACGGGGATGGGACCTATGTCACCTGCTGTCTGTGATGAGAGGTCCCAGAATCCCAGAGGAGTTCAGGCCAGGCTAGACTTCGGGAGAGTGGACAGCTCTTTGCAGAGTGATGTCTGCAGAAGCAGCTGAGAGATGAGAAGGGGTCGCTCTGCACGTCTCTTCTGGATCTCTCTCTGAGACACTTTGTAAAAACCCTTGCTAACTGATGGTGACATGGCACAGCCAGGATGGTGAGGGTCACTGGAGGCATTTCTCAGATTTCGAAACTGAACCCGGGTAGCCTGAGTGAGCAGAAAAGAGCGAGTTTCCTTTCAGTCTTTGGAGTACCCTGCAAGTGCAAAGGACCTCTAAATGCGTGCCCAGAGCTGGGATCTGGGGCAAAAATGGGATAGAATCCACTCTCTGTTCTCAGGGGCTCATACTGCAACATCGGAAGAGAGACAAAGCAGGAAGATGAGTGTTCTCATGGGGGGAGGGGGAGGGAAAAGAGGTGAGGGGGAGAGAAATGGGGTGAGGGGCCAGGAATGCTGGTCCTAGATTCCATTGCTAGGACTGGCCTATCTGAGACAGTGATATTTTGGGAAGAAACGGTAGTCCTTCTCTGCCTTTGAAATGATGAGTGCTTGGGCCTGAAGAGGGATGCAGGGAAGGGGTCTTATTGCCAAGGAAGCAGTTCCAGTTCCTGGCCACTCCCTCCAATTTGGAGCTGATTGTGTGTGTGCTGCTGGCATTGTTCAATACCAGCTGCCTGGCACCACCTCCTTCTTCAAGCCCACAGCTTCCTGTGGTACCAGACACTTAGCTGCCACAGCTGTGCCCACATCCCTCCTCCCCTCAGGAGACACAGGACAAGAATCTTGTAGCGTCCCAGAAGCTCCTTATTACCACTGCCAGAGAAAGGCACCAGGGTTTGGCCTGGAGGAGCAGGGCTCTCGGGTAAACAAAACAGAGGGGCTGCAGCGGACACCCTCCAGGGGTGCGACCCAGCCTGGAGGGGCTACTTGTGCTAGAGGAGCCTCGTGGGGCCTCTGATCCGATGGCTTGCTTGGCTGTCTTCCAGACCCTGACACAGATGCGGCCTCCATCCAAGAGATCAGTGAAGCAGTGCTGGCTCTCTGGCTGCCCACAGACTCAGCCACAGTGCTGCGCAAGATGAAAGAGATCCAGGCTATTGCTGCCAGGCTCCCCAATGTGGACCTGGTGCTCTCCCAGACCAAGCAGGACATCGCACGCGCCCGCAGGCTCCAGGCAGAGGCCGAGGAGGCCAGGTATGGCCACTGGCCCCAGTGCCTTCCTGTTGGAACTAGGCTGATGTTTGCTCCCCAGACTTGTGGCTGGGAGAGAGATCCAGGTGCCGTAGCATAAGAGGGGAGCCAGGGGACTGCAGGGTCCGGGGTACACTGCATTCATGTGACCCAGGACTTCATGCAGGGAGCTGTGTCCAGAGAGTCCTGGGCAGCACTTACACTTCCCTGCCCCTGGGCGGGTCCTGTGCTCTCCTTGCCTCTGTCCTCAGGGCTGCTGTGGACTGAGCTCATGCTTGCTCATTTGCTGTCGCTTGTTCTCTTTCCCCTTCCCTTCCTTTACTCAGAGGCCGAGCCCAAGCTGTGGAAGGGCAGGTGGACGACGTGATTGGGAACCTTCGGCAGGGCACCGTGGCTCTGCAGGAAGCCCAGGACACTATGCAGGGCACTGGCCGCTCTCTTCGGCTCATCCAGGAAAGGGTTGCTGAGGTGACACATTAGCCCCTCCCCCATGTTTGGGAATGGATAGATTTTGGTGCAAGACAGAAGGTGCTAGAGTGCTCCAGCTAGCTAATGCTGGAGGTCTTCCCTTGGGGCTTCAGACTTGCGTCACCTGCCCAGGATGCAAAGGCAGGGATGGGCTCTGGGCTGCATTGATGAGTGAGTGGAGATGGAGAAGGCTTGGGTGCCACTCAGCTGCTAGCTCACAGTCAAGGTGTCATGGTCCTTTCTAAAGAGAGAGGCAAGCTGGGGAAATGAGGCCCCTTGATGCCTGAGACCCAACACAAACCCTGATTCTTTTGTCTTTCCACAAAGGTCCAGCAGGTGCTGCGGCCAGCCGAGAGGCTGGTGACGGGCATGAAGGAGCAGATGAGCGGCTTCTGGGCACAGATGGAGGAACTCCGTCACCAGGCCCAGGAGGGGCAGGCACAGGCAATACAGGCCCAGCGGCTTGCAGAGGGCGCCAGCCAGCAGGCGCTGAATGCCCAGGAGGTATAAAGAGCCATCCCAGACATGTGGAGCCAGAGCAGGGCTCCTGAGCAGTAAGAGTTACCTTGTGAGACCAGAATGGTTCACTCATTGCCAAACATTACCTGTGCCTGAATCTACCCACTGCTGCTCCTCGGGGTAGCTGGCACAAGAGGCAAGGAACATCTTAGATACTGTTTATGAATGAGATAGAGACTTGTCCCAGGCGCCAGTTCACCTACAAAGTAGTTTTCCTTGATACCCACTCTGGAGCTCATCTCCCGAGTCTCCATCCTGGTAGACATTCCTGGGTTGGACAGACAGACACCCTGGGCTCCCTCCTAGACAGAATTGGGATAAAGAAGATCAAGAGCCATTTCAGTACCTCAGGTATACCACTTGCTGTGCCCAGAGCAGCAGCACGGGCACATACAGTCCTGGTCTAGAGACAAAGCTGCCAACGCACCTGGATACTAACCTGCCATTTTGTGCCTGAAGATTGTAAGCTGTCCCCGGGGCCTCAGGGGTAGGCAGGGCACCTAGGCAACCCTAACTTCTGGGGACAGCAGAAGGCCGTGTGCTGGCTTGGCTGATGCCAGTTAGCTTCCGGTGTTTAGGACTTTGGATTATGCCCATGGTGGTGCTGAGAATGGCCTATTTCCCCCAGGGCTTTGAGAGACTCAAGAGAAAGTATACAGAGTTGAAGAACCGGCTGGGCCAGAGTCCTGCGCTGGGCGAGCAAGGCAGTCGGATCCTGAGCATCAAGACTGAGGCCGAGGAGCTGTTTGGGGAGACCATGGGAATGATGGACAGAATGAAAGGTGAGCATGATCCGGGAACATGGACTGTTGGGCCCTCTGGAAGGCAGTCGCCACCCACAACTTCTTTAACATTTTTTAAATTGTATTTTTTGTGTGCACAAATGCACACACGTGTGAGTGGAGGTGAGAGGGCGGCTTGGGCGAGCTGGCTACCTCCCTCACCTCATCGGTTCTGGGGATCAGATTCAGGTTGTCAGTGGCGGCACCTTTACCCACTGAGCCATCTCGCTGTCCCCTCCCATGTGGTACTCCTAAAACTCATTCTTGTTGGAGCCTAACCAGCAGGGATAAGGGAACGAGAGCAGCCAAAGATAACTGAGCAGCTTGCACATGTTAGCGGAGTGTGGAGACGTGCAGGTGACGTGGCCGGACCGGGAGGCGCTTGCAGGCCAGCTGGGGCCTTTTCTCCTGCTGCCCTCGAGGCATTTTAGTGACCCGCATGTCCGTGATGAGGACATAGGAGACTTCAAGGGGCTCAGAGGGTAGTCGGTGCCAGAGAGAAATGTTCAGAGAGGTAAGATCTGAGGAAGGCGGCAAAGGCCTGGGGGAGGCTGGGGGGTGGTGAGGGGCCACAGGATGATTGGGGAGAGAAGGAGGAGGGGTGTTCCATGGCCATGACTGGACTCACATCCAGAAGGAGAGAAAGCTAGGCGAGGAATCCGAGCACAGTGTCCTGGCTCCTCATTGCCCTGACGATGAGGGTAGAGATGGATGCAGTTGTGAGCTGTCTTAGGCTGTCTGCGTGTTTGGAACATGGGACACAACGATAGTAGCCTTGAGAAGGGAGAGTTCCTGGAACTCCCTGTCCATCTGTGGGTATGCTGAAAGTGTGTCCAGCAAATGCCATGCACAGTGTTCTTCTGAATGGCAGTACAAATGGTTGGTAGAAGCCTCATCTACGGCCAGGTGGACACTATGGAAGATAGCAGGTTGGTAGGTTTATGGCGAATTGGCTGTGGCCACGTGCCCTGGAGGAGGACTGGATGCCAGTTCAGCACTTGTCCTGGCCTTGCCCAGCAATACCGTATCTGCAGATAACAATTTTCATCATATCTGAAGATAATACAGTGGGAAACAATCACTGACAGGGAACTTCAAAAGTTCAAAATGATGGGCGAAATTACATAAGAGGGAAAGTCACCTCTGTCCCTGTTTGGGCCTCTGCCACTAACCCACGGCTTGGGTGAAGCTTCTCTGTGGATGGCTCATGTCACCAGAAGCATTTTGTAACTGCTAAGTGGTGTAACGCACCACTTAGTAACGCACAAGCTGTTACTCAGGAGTTCTGAGTCACTGCGAGATGTTCTAAGTCAGCAGTGTCTTGCTCACCGATGCAAGACTTGGCAAACATGGGACAAACAGGAGGCAGCGGCTCCAGGGTGACAGGCCCAGAGGGCCCCATGCAGACCGATCCTGCTCCTGTGCTCGGGGCCGAGCCTTCCATTTGCTGGGACCAAGACACACCATGTGCTAAGTCACTGTGTTGTCATCCTGTCTGTCAGCCTGGATTCCATGCAGAGGTCCACTGGCTGCTCAGAGCCAGCGCTGCTGCACTTTGGGAAGGTGAGGGCAACCTCACCTTCAGAAAGAATACCGACAGACATGCGCCTGTCGCAGGGAAGCGGCCAGGGTAGGCAGGGGAAGGGGTGATGTAGCGGTTAACGAGTTGAGGTGTTTGTCTTGGATGTCCAGTCACAGAAGTGTTGCAGTGCTGTTCCCCAGCAGCACACGAGACAGTCACCACTGTCTGGGGTAGGCCTGGGGTAGCTGTGTGCGTGGAAGTGGGAAGTGGTCAGATTTGGGCATCCTGAGGAGATGACTTCGGCATAGCTGCAGTCACCCTGCGAGGCAGCGCACACTCCTCCCCACCTCCCGGTAAGGTCCAGGCCGTCACAGCATTATGGAGGGGACTCCTGCCTGGTGTACCCTGCAGAATTTCAGACCTTGTGTCTTATCTGCAGATAGTATATAAATGTGCTGAGGCAGGAAGCAACCACTTTGTCCCGGAGTGATATTTTAGGGAGTGGTGAAAGCTCCAGGACACCTGGCCAGCTTTTTTCCAGCATGCACTTGAAGGCCATTGGTAGGATTCAGGGCTCTGCATGCCTAACTTGGTTGCAAATATTGGGGGCAGCACCCTTCTGTGCCACCCTGGGATAGCCAGAGAGCCTGGAGTGGAGGAGAGGGGCAGGCCAAGGGGAGGCTGAGACGCTGGGCCTGGGCCTGCCAGGTTTTGCTAAGAGCAGGATGAGGCTGGAGAGGTGCGTAGTCTGTGCTCGACAGCATTTGGGGGAGACTCTCTTGTCCCTGCTGCTTCCAGGCTGGGGGAGGGGCAGAGCAGGCTGGGAATCCCTGGGCTTCTCACCCTCTGATTCTTTCCTGCTGGCTGTTCTGCCTGCCTCAGACATGGAGTCCGAGCTGCTGCGTGGGAGTCAGGCCATCCTGCTGCGCTCGGCGGACCTGTCGGGGCTGGAGAAGCGCGTGGAGCAGATCCGCAGTTACATCAATGGGCGCGTGCTGTACTACGGCACCTGCAAGTGACCCGAAGCCCCGCCCCTTCACTTCCCCCCTCCCCCTGGAAGGGCGGCTGGGGAGGGGGTGTTTCCTGGACTGCGACACTACGTCCTGCACACTCTGGTCACTGGTGTGCCGCCGACTGTACCGGGCCTGTGCTTGCACGACCACATTCAAAGGAGAGGTGGTGCAAGGGGTGAGCCTCAGGGCTCAGAGCGCTTAGCTGAGGGAGCTGGGCTGGACTGTGCCCCGCACCCACTCCTACCCCCCACTGCGGTGGAATCTGGGACCACACAAAAAAAACGGAATAAAGAGTGCAGAGCCCAATAAGGTCTGCACAGGCACCGGGAAGCTCAGGAAGACATGACCTGACTCTGCCTTAAGTGACCTTTGTCACCTTTTCTGCCTCCTGCTGAGTTCCTGTGGGCCTGGTCCTAGGGCTTGCCCTGGTTATGCAGCCTAGCTCAACCAGCCCCTGGAATCAGGTAGACTGAGCTTTTCTGTGTCCAGACTGGAGCCCATCTGTTCCCTTCTCAGGTCTGTGTACGCACAGTGCCTCTGCTCTACCAGGCAGCGGAGGGGAGCAGAGGCTCTTTAGGTGGCAGTGCCCAGTCTGTGGCTGCACAGCATCTGGCACTGGTACACAGAGCCCAGGCTTTCAGCCTCAAGCCCCGAGAGCCCGGCTTTTGACGGTAGGGACCTGTAGATGTAGGTGCTCAAGCTGGTGGCTTGTTTTCTCTTGGTTGTAATCACTGGCAGCCATGGCACTGGGCAGCTGCTGTCCTCCTCCACTGTCACTGCACCTGTCCCCTCTTAAGGCTTGGCAGCTCCTGGAACTCTTTAGTTGCCAGGACCCACAATTTCTTATATTTGGATCCTGGCAACCTCAGTCTTATTTTCAGCTTTGCTTCCTGTCCACTTTTCCTTCTGTGGGGCTTCCACTCCCTGCTCCCTTCACGCCAGGAGGGTGCTGCCTCCCTTCCTGCTGCTATCTTCCTGCTGCTGCCACCTCTTCCCAAGTTGCCATCCCAGGCCACTCAATGCCCACAGGAGGCTGTCTCCATGTTAACTTGAAAAGAAGTCCGAGCAGTTGGTGTGCACAGCTGAAAGGAGCCAAAAAGGGTGTCTGAACTTGTCATTGTATAGTCTCCCACGTTTGTGTGAAGGGCTATGTCTTAGTCAGTGCTCTGTGGCTGTGAAGAAACACCATGACCAACACAGCTCTTGGCACACAACTTTAATCCCAGCACTAGAGAGGCAGAGACAGGCAGAGATCTGTGAGCTGAGGCCAGCCTGGCCTAGACAGCCATTTCCAGGGCAGTCAAGACCACACAAAGAAAAGAAAGAACAAAGGAAGGAAGGAAAGAGAGAGGAAAGAAAAAGAAAAAGCAAGCAAGCATGTAAATGGGTCTGGTTTACAGTTTTAGAGAGAGACACTGAGCCTGGCTTAGGCTTTTGAACCTCAAAGCCCACCCCTAGTAACACATCCTCCAGCAAGCCATACCTACCTAGCAAGGCCACCTCTCCTAATCCTTTCAAATAGTGCTACACCCTAAGCGTTCAAACATATGAGGCGATGTGGGCCAGTCTCGCTCAAACCACCACACTGAGCCTTGTGTTCACTTGAGTTCACTGAGCCGGGATATTGACCTCTGAAGCAGAACTGTGCTTCAGCAACAAGCAGCTGAGCTGTAGCGTAGCTTCCTTGAGGCATCCCTGTGGCTTCAAAGCAGCCAGGATGCAATGTGGGCGTCCACACAGCTTAGGGAGGAGCTGCTTGCCTGGCAGCCCTCTTCAAGGCAACCGGACTCCAAGGGGAGTCCAGCAACTATCAACGGCTGAGTCAGATCCACACCCTTCTCTGCTCCCAACATTTATTATTTAGAGGAAAAATAAACATTAAATGGCTGCATAACAGCCAGCTCCTGATGTTAACACCATGTTAACAGAAATTTGTTCTGTGAACATCTCTTAGCCAATCACCCCTGGGGAGAATTGGGTTATTTTACCTGTTCCAGAGGTAGGACAAGGCTAGAAACTGTTTTGTGTAAAAGGACTGTGCGTGCTGATATGGAATGTCACAAACATTAGTGTGCTAGCCATGGTTTGGGCCTTATGCCCGGTCCTTTCTCCTCTGCCCCCATTTTCTCTCCCATCTTATTTCTTCTTTCCCTCCTTTTCCACTTTTCTCTTTTCCTCCTCCTTTGTGATACGGTCTCACTCACTGTGTTTATAGCAAAGACTGGCCTTGAACTCACACCCCTCCTGTCTCAGCCTTCCAAGTGCTAAGACTCTAGGTGTGTGCCATCAAGCCTGGCTTAGATTAATGTCCTTCTCATTATCGACCATCTGTGTTGTTCTGAGCAGGGTGTCTGGCATGCCACACACACTGTCCGTGGTATAAGTGGCAGACAAGTGAGGAAAACAAGGCACAACCACCCGCAGTATCAGTGTGGTAGGTGAAGGCAGAGCCTCGTTCGTGTTCTGCGCCATTAACAGGGCAGGAGTACCAGCATTCACAGAACCTCTCCAGAGGCCGACATGACTGGGTGGGTCACATATCCAGGCTCTCGGCTCCCGATATATATTGGCTGCACCAAGCCCTGGCTGCCCAGATGTGCCCAGCTGTCCATGAGCAGCTTCTGATGAAAACAGAACGAGTGACGCCTCATAGAGAAAAATATTTCCATTTTATCTGAGTACAAGGTGGAGCTTGAAGCTTGAGGAAGTGAGGGCAAAACACAGAGAGACAGACAATGCACCTGGCTTTCAGAGGACAGGGGGCCTGAGGCAGGAGACCTGGCTGACACGAAAACAACTCTGCAAATCCTTAATCAAGGGTATGTGAGGTGTGTGGCTGGGAGAAGTGCTCAGAGTCCATCATCTCCATTCCACCATGGAGGAGGGGGAATTGCTGTGAGGCAGAGGTGGGGCGAGCTTTGGCGTGTTTGGGGTCTCAGTGCGGTGGGAAGCGAACCTCGGAGGGAAGCTTTAGAGTTGTGAGTGCTCCCAGGCCTCAGGGGAGCAGCCTGACAGTCATGCGAACAGGCAGGTACTATGATAATGAGGCCCATTTGGCCATGAGGCCAGAGAGGTGGGCACGAGTGTGCAGAGCAAGGAGTCGGAGTTAGACTCCATATGGCTTTGCTGAGGAACGTGGCACAGCCTGGCCAGCCCATAAAGCTTTCACAACAAACAGCACGGACCCGGGTGAGCACTATGGATCCGGCACACGGCCACACACATAGGGGATGTGGGGAATGGAATGGGCAGGCTGGGAGACGTGGAGGCTGAGATGCCACTCATCCTGCCAGTGGCCTCAGGGAACATCCAGGCTCCGGACTCCTCTGAGCGTCCTGCGAGTGTCCGCCCCAGGCCGCAACAGCCAGACTGCTTCAGGCCAGCCCTGCTCTGTGGCTCTTCCCCCTCTGCAGAGCAGGTGCTTAGAGAGGCAGAGGAGAGCCAGGCATGTCTCCTGGAAAGGGAAGCACTCAGTGACAGTGGGCTCTGAGCCCCTCCTTTAGCCCCTCTAGACACCAGGCCCCCTGTTCCCCGTCTCAGCCCCCAGCCTCAGAGCCTACCTGAAAACTGCAGGCGCTCCCGGGATCACATAAGGAGACACACCCCAGTCTGCCCCGCCCGGCAGTGGGAGCTGCCACTGGCTTTCACTGGTACCATGACTTCAGACTTGAAGTTCCTGGAAAGAGGACCCAGTAGAGTTCTTGAACTATTTGAGGCAAGAGGAAAACGGGGTGTCCTCCACACCCATGGTGTCTGCCCAGCCATCCTTTTCTGAGGTTCTGGTGGCAAAGACCCTGCTGAAAAGACCTCCAGGGTGCCCCTTCTTTCTTCCTGTCCCAACCAGGGAAGCCCTGGTAACTCGGGGAACCTAACACTAGTACTTATCCACACACTTTTCTCTTTTCGGTACTTAAGACTCAATGTACCCTGCATGTGAGGCAGGTGCTTAGCTATAGGGATGAAGCCCAACCTGCCACGTCTGCCTCCACCCGACCTCTATAATGCTCTAGTGAGGCTCTATAGACGAGCAAACTTCAAGCTTCAAACTTCAAACTTCAAGGTGAGGCATGGCTAGCAACAGTTTCTCTGGCTGGTGGCAGAAATTTCCCTTGCCTGGGCCCAGAGTTCCTTTGGGCTGCCTAATAACGGGCCTGGCCTTCCTGTTGTGTCCTTCAGCAGGCTGTTCCCGCCCTCCTGAAGTAGGTGAGCAGGCTCAGGCCACCTGCCTGAGACTACGTACTGTTTTTTGTTGGCCTTTCTGAAGAGGGTGGGCTCGGAGCAATAGGAAGACTTCCCCTTGTTCCCGATATTTAGACAGCTGGAGCAGCAGCCGCAGGGCCCAGTGGCCAGGGGCCCCTGCTGCATGGGTACCAGGCTACTGCTGATGCGCAGAGAGCCGTTGACCAGGCAGTTGAGCGAGCGGCCTCCAGGAGCGGAAGGCCGGGAGCTGTGTGGGCAGGGCAGTCGGGTCAGTGCAGGAAGGGGCGTGCCTGGGTCCAGGATGGGGGCTTCTGTGATGGTGCTGTCATGGGAGCCGTGTCTGGAGACTTCAGGGGCTGGGGACACAGGCGGCCTGTTCTCCACCTCTTGGCGGACACTGGGGCTGTGCAGGTTCATATGTAGTTTCCTCATGTGATGCACCACTGCGGCCGCGTTGAAGGCTTGCTGCGGAGGCAGGGGACTGTCTGGGTCTTCTCTTGCAGAGGCTGCTGGGTTCCCACTTTCTCACCCATGGGGCCTCTGGAAACCAGCCTGCCCACTTCCCAGTCCACAGAGAGTGCCGGGTACTGCTGCTGCTTGGGAGAGGGATTCCTGGGAAACCCGTCCACCAGCCCCAGATAGTCCAGCCTCCCAGGGCCCGGGACAGCACACTCAGACTCCGCCCAGCTCACCCTCCACTTGCTCTTGGCAAAGTTCTTCTGAATCTGGAGGCTGACAGATGGGTAGATGTCCCGGTGCAGGGCCGTGTTCCCGTCAATCCTAGGATGTAGGAGGGGAGTTGGCTACCAGGCGGCCCTGACACTCAGTCGGAGTTGGACAGGGCTCTGTGCATGCAGGGCTATGTTCAGTTGGTAAGATGTCCCAGGAGAAGGTGGCTCCAGCAGAAAAGGACTCCTATATCTCCCTGGGCAGGTCACAGGGGCTTATGCTTCGGCATAAGCTTTTAGAACAGGGTCGGCAAACTGTGGTGTTGGGGACTAGTCTGCCTAGCCTGCGTTTTGAAAGCAAGAGTTTGCTGGGTGCAGCTATGAGCATCAACGGCTGTTTTTCATGGCTGTTTATGCTTGACTTAGCAGTGGTGATTGACACCGATGTTCAACTGTTCATTACCTGTTACTTTACAGAACATTTATAAGCTCAGAATCTCAGGGCACCATGTTGCTGCTCCCTCTGGCCATCACCCTTGGTCAGAATAAGTCCATGTGGGTCTCTCCTCCCCAAGACCGCTTCATGCAGGTCACCCCTCACTCCTCTCTCTGTCCTCTTAGTCACCTGTCTCTAAGCATTCCTCAGACACACAACACATGCATGGTACTGGTGCAACCATCAGGGGACTGAAGAAGTGAGAGAGATGAGGCTCTGGCCGCCAGGAGCCTCTGCTTTAGCTGTGTGGTATTTCATGTCACGGGCTAGAGAAATTCATGGTGAGCTGGGTGATTCCAAGGAGAGATGGAAGGCCTGTGTGGACTAAGAACTCAGGGCTGAGTTCAGAGCAGGGGTCTGGGCCTAAAGGCGGTGTGGAAGTCAAGAAGAAGGATATTTTCCATATTGACCAATGGCATGTAAAGAAAGCCTGTGGGGAAGGGAGGGGAGCAGGAAGAGCGGTCTGTCTAAATCAGAGATGTTTGGCTAGAATGGTGGGCGCAGGAGGAAAGACAGGATCAGATCAGGAAGTCTGGAGAGGCAAAGGACTCTGTGTTTGCTATGGAAGGGGATGGGAAACTGTAAGTTCTTGAGCAGGGGACAGGGAGTGGCTTGAAAAGACAGTGCCTCAGAAGTCTATTTACCCATCTTATAAAGTCACATGTCACACACACACACCCGTGAACCCACCTAAACACAAATACACACCCACACTCACACTCTACTCTCTAGAACCAGGGCAGGCTGCCTCTTTAGAAACTAGCTCTCAACACGTGGGAATCTGACAGTGAGCCTGAAGACAGGACCCTTGGCCTTTGCCTCTGGAAGTGGTTAGAGCACCTAGCTGGACCCTGCCGGTCACACCGGCCCAGCCCAGCGCTGTGTGATGGCCACCTGGGCCTGAGAACACATGTGTGTTTTCTGAACGCTTCTGTCCTGGCTTCGCGGTCTCATGGCGGCTGGCTCCAGGAGGTCGTGGGAGCTAGCTTGTCTTGGGAACCGAGGGAGGCCACACAGCACACCCCTTTCCTCACTTACCAGGGGTGTCTGAGGGCCTTCTCACAGGTGTACCGTTCATTCGGGTCCTTCTCCAGCAGATGGCAAATAAAGTCCTTGGCTGAGGGGAATAGCAGAGACTCAGCAAAGGACCAGATTCATGACTGGCAGAAATTCACTTCCGGGCTGGTGGGTGGCAGGGAATTCATCTTTAGCTAATCTTCCAAAGAGGCAGTTTTAAGAGTCTTAAATGAAGGAGAGAGAAAAACTCCAAACCACCTAACACCCCACCATAAGCCGCCAGAAGAGTGCTCTAGGCACCCTCGCCCACACTAACAGGGGAACCTTGCCAGGCCCGTCATGCCAATGTGCCTGCATACTGCATGCATTTGCTGGTAAGCACATGGGCTGACATGTGAGTGCTGGCTTCTTCCAGCCCTGACGGCCACTTACCAGGCCCCACAAGCATGCACGATTCACTCTTCATGTACAGCACGCACGCTGCCCTCTCCCACACAAGGGCGTGTTCTGTCCTCTCCCCAGGCTGTGCTGCTGCCTGCAACCCTCCTCTCTGCCAACTTGCCTCTCTCGGACTCTCATCTGACCCCCACTGCCTCCTCCCCCCCTCCCCACGTGCTGTGCCCCCTCCCCCACAGGACAGCAAGGCCAGGGTCCTAGTTTCTAATACTTCACTCTGAACCAGGTACAGAGGCTCTGCCCTCCCTGGCAGCTGCTTCTGTATGAACTCCAAGGGACTGTCGTCTCCATGAAGGCATTTCTCTCGGAACCTCTGCCTTGTCCTTCATACTCACCTGACTCAGAAATATCATCCCAGAATGGAGACTCAAACTCATAGTAGCCCTCTTTGATCTTCTCAAAAAGCTTTGATTCTGTTTCTTCATAGAAAGGGGGATACCCACACAGCCTGTAGGGAGAGAGGAAGGAGGGAGCCTGCTAGCCCGTCCTTCTTCTCTGGACCAGCCTCTCTCTCCCCCAGCCTCCTGATGTACACAGTCAGTCAGCGCGGCTCTCAGACCAGCAGCGTGACTAGGAGGTAGGCCTGCCTGTCCACGGAAAGCACATGAAAGCTGGGGCCCAGAGAGGACTTTCTGGAAGAACCTTTGCAGGGCATCAGCCCACTGAGCCTTCACTTTCGCTGGCTCATGGGTATTCTCTACAAAGCACCCTTAAGGAGAATGAAAAACATCCAAGGGATTAAATCTTTCTTCTTGAGACAGGGTCTCATGTAGCCCAAGTTGGCGTCAAACTTGCTGTGTAGCTAAGGGTGACCCTGAACTTCTGCTTCTCCTGAATACTAGGATTGCACACTGTGCTACCAGCCCCAGGCTGTTCTCTTAAAGGTTTTATTTATATGCTTATGTCTGTCTATGTGTTTCATGTGTGCAGGCATGTACAGAGGCCAGATGACAGCATCAGATCCCCTTGGAGCTGCAGTTACAGGCCTGATGTGGGTCTTTTGGAAGAGCAGCCAGTGCTCTTAACTGCTGAGTTATCTCTCTAGCCCCATTTCTACCCCTTAGTTTTATACTGTGCTAGGATTGAACTCAGGGCTTCGGGCATGCTAGGTGGGCAACTGAGCAACACCCCAGGTCCTAGCTGATGAGCTAAAGATTAAATTAACATAATCCATACTGGGGCAAGTGCTATTTCACTAAGAACAAAGCTGGCTGCTATGGGGGAGGCCTGTTGGGGAGAGTCATGGGAAGGCTAGGAAAGGGAGTGTCTCAGCATGTATGGAAGAGAGGAAAGAGAACCTTCTAGTTCATGATGTTGCCTTGTATGGTGTCACTGGGGTGGGGAAGCTCAGATACAGCACTCTACATGGTTCCTAGGCCTTGATCTTTCATTTTCATGACGGTTCTACAGAGTGGCTGGAACTCATATTTGCACAGAAGGTGGAATGCAGTGCGCGGGGGTAGGGTAGCCTGGGGGAGCTGAAGAGTGAGTGCAGGCTGGGTTCTGTTCATGGCTTGATGAAGAAGCTCATAAGTAATGTGTGTGTGTGTGTGTGTGTGTGTGTGTGTGTGTGTGTGTGTGTGCACATGCATACAGATATGGCTGAGAGGAGAAGGGGTGAGCAGAGCCTGAGCTTCCCCGGAGAATGCACGGAGCCAGGTTTTACTCACAGTATGTATGTGATGACTCCGATGGACCAGCAGTCCACAGCCTTGCTGTAGGGCTTCTGGGCCAGCACTTCTGGAGCTGCAGGAAATAAATAGTAGGTTCAGGGCTAGGGACAAGAGAGGAGTAGAGAATAGGAAAGGGGATGGGAGCAGAGGGTCAAGGCTAGGGCAAGGGAACATCCATGAGACTGAAAATCCCAAAGGCAGGGACTGTCTCTGCAAGGAGACTAACTCTTCCCCAGAGGAGAAAGCTGCTCCTCCACTGATCTGGGAGTTCCCATGAGCTGTCTGAGTCCTCTGTTATCCTAGCCGTCTCCAGCTTTGTTGCTCCCATCAGCCTGTGTACTCTCTGAGAGTAACAACCGTCTGCATGCATATGGAGGAGCCATGGGGCAACAGTCCAGCTTTTGCGGCAGAGCAGGGGTCTTCAGGGTGATCTCTTTCTTCTACTGTGCCAGAAGCCCTGGAAGGCAGAGGCTTCCTACCTTAGTCATCTCAGGAAGCTCCCGGAAGATGGTTGGAACTTCTATCTCTATCTCTCCAGCGCATGAGCTTGAGGGCTCAGTATGGCCATGAGCCATGCCTTCCTCTGACGGGAGAGCCAGTCAGAGAGAGCTGCCTTCTGAGTGTACCTTAGAACTGGATTTAGTATCCACAGAATTGCTCTTCTGTAGGAGTGACTAAACTTCCTGTGGGAGAGAGCGGGCTCTCTCTGGAAGTCTGGGCTCTGCCTCCCACAGGCCCCCCAGGTGATGGCTGGCTAAACCAGGGCATTCTCTTTCCCTTCCTTCTCTCAGGTCCTAGGACTGCTATGACCAAGTGCCATCTCTGGTACATCTCTTTTCAGGAGTTCTGGCAGCTGAATGGGCACAATGCTTAGCTTCCACCACTCCCCTGTGCTTCCTGGACTTCCATGAGGGGCCCATAAGCCCTTGGTCAGGACTTCTCCAGACTTCCACCATTTGGGAGTTCTGGTGTAGGAGGAAAAGATGGGGTGAGTGCTCCACCCTTCAGCTCTCTGCCAATCTCAGGATTGTGATGGCAGGAGAGTCTGCCTAGAGTCTATTGGAAAGACTCGGGCATGCTCTGTAAAGAGCAGGATTAGAGAGGCAGAGGGTCAGCCAAGGGCTCTACCAGACAGCCCCTGGGATGAACACATCCACACCTAGTCACCTTTCTGTCTGAGTTAGAGCACAGCTGTGCTGGTCAACTTAACCCCAGCTAGTGTCATCCGGGAAGAGGGAACTCCAGCTGAGGAGTTATCTCCATCAGTCTGTTCTGTGGGCAGGTTTGTGGGGGCATTTTCTTGATTTAGGATTGATGTGAGATGAGGTGCCCAGCCTATTGGGGGTAGTTCCACCCTTTGGCAGATGGTCCCGGATGGTATAAGAAAGCAGGCTGAGCAAGCCATGGGGAGCAAGCTAGGAAGCAGCATTCCTCCATGGCCTCTGCTTCAGTTCCTATTCTAGTTTCCCTCTTGAGTTCCTGCCCTGACTTCTCTCATGATGGACTGGAAGATGTGAAATGGAATATGCCCCTTCTTCTTTTGGTCATGGCGTTCATCACAGCAACAGAAAGTAAGACAGAACATCAGTGGGTAAACAGACAAATGGCTGCTTCTCCTGCTCCCGGACTCACCCACGTAGCCTGGAGTCCCACAGGCTGTGGACATTACTCCATTCTGCTCCATCTTGGACAGACCAAAGTCGGTGATCATGATCTTGGAGTTCTCCTCAGGGGTGAGGTACAGCAGGTTTTCAGGCTGTGGAAGGAGAAGATGCACAGCATAGAAAGGAACCTTCTCAACAGTGTGCTGTCCTTCTTGATATGGGATTCCTAGGACGCTAAGCCCTGGGCTCCCAAGTCAGAGGCCACACCCCTCCCCCTATTCCTTCCACCCCCCTCCTATCTGTGCCCTTGCTAGTGCCTCCTAGAACTCTGCATCTTGCTTTTGGTCTTGGCTTTGCTCCCTACTCCCTACTACCCTAGACTGAATTTTAAGGGACCAAACCCTTGGCTAACTGTCTCTTATCTCCTAAAGCCTTCTGCAATGCCTGCTGTGGTTTAGACTCTCAGTGCTTGAGTCTGACTGTGGCTGGGTTATTTTGACATCAGGGAAGCATTCGGAAGGTTCACGAAAAGCCGAAGATGTAGCGGAACACTGATCATCTATGCTCAGCATAAGGAACCTTAGGGAAGAAGAAGCCTTAGGAGTCCAGCCAGGTCAACACTCTCATTTGAGAGTTCTGCTCCTCAGTCTTGATGCAGCCTCATGAGGACCATCCAGCATTCCTGCCCCATCACCTTTAGGTCTCTGTGGACGATGCCATTCTCATGGAGGTATTTCACTGCTGACAAAACCTGCTGGATGACCAGGCTAGCATCCTTCTCTGTGTAAACACCACGCTCTAGGATCCGGTCAAAAAGCTCACCTCCAGAAACACTGTGGGCACAAGAATTAGATTCAGGTCAAAGTTGACACACTTCTCTGTAGCCCTGGACTGCAGGCACAGAAAGGCACTCTGAAATGGGATGTGTGTGCAGGGGCACACCCCTGGCTTTGAATACTCCATCTGGTGCCTGAGATGGTATCACTAGGGGTCATTTGGTTGATCTTCTTCTGGAAGTTTCTATTCTAATTAAAATGGCATTGGTCAGAGTACCTGGAAAAGCTAGGAATGCCTTCCTATGGCTATCTTCCCTGCTTACCTGGGACACAGAATTCAGTTAGACATAGTGAAAATGAGATTAATTATGCATCCGTTTACAATAGGACTTCTTTCCCCATCAGGAAAACAGGACTACCTACTGCTGACATTTCAGACAGGGACACACAAGTATTTTAAAACTTTATTGACATGGGATTTTTTGACTTTATTGACTTTGGAGCCAAAGATCAAGTCTGACCTCCGATATCTTTGATGCCATGTTTCTAAACATGTCAATCAGTACTAGAAGATCTGAGTGCTAGAGAACTCACCGCCTCCCATGGAAGACTAGGTTCTCCTTGGCTGTATTCTTAATATTTCTAAACATCATGTTGAAACCTGAAATCCCTGGCTTCACACAAAGCAGGCACAACTCATGGTTGTGACAATGACAGACACAGAGACCGTTCTAGTGAAGAACCAGTCCGGTCTTACAGAAGGATATACCACAGAGCCTGCAGGAATTCAAGTATTTCTCCTTTGAGAAATTTGCTCTTTTTATTGGAATTGGAATCACCTCTGAAGGTGGTTCCTAACTTCATCTAGTGGCCGTTCTCCCCTGGTGCTCTTCCCCCCCCTCTCTGGTGCTCCCCCTCCCCCGCCTCTGTGGGCTGAGGGTCACTTACAGCTGCATGACCAGGTAGTAGTGAGTGGTGCTCTCATAGATGTCCTCCAGGGTCACAATGTTCTCATGCTTGATCCTGGGAAAGGCAAGAATCCCGTGATGGGCACAGGGGTCAGGTGGTGCAAACAGAGAGTGCAGACTCACACTCAAACTTTCTATCAGGTTGTTTGAGTGCAATTGTAAGGACTGGGTCTCAGAGACTCCGGGTGACGAGCCTGGCACAAAGCAGCTGAGAAAGAAAGACCTGCTCTGTGGTCATGGGGTGGTGGGCTTGAGTCCATACTGAGTAACAAGGGGAGAGTGAGTTGAGCTCCAGCGCTCATGTCTTGGCTTCCTGACTGGATGCTGTGGGCCCAGCTGGCGCATGTGTCACTGCTTCTTTTCCACAGTGGAACAGATCCTTGAAGCTGTGAGTCAAACAAGCCTTTTAAGAGTTGTTTCATCAAGTATTTTGTTACAATAACAAGAAAGGCAGTTAACGTAGTAACCGTGAAAAAAGTGTTGAGATATGAAAAAAAGGCAGAATCTGATTTCCTGTGGAATGTCTTAGATGAGTGATTCTCTATCAGGGTATTTGCCCCTTAAAGGACATTTAGCAATTGTTCATGTAACCATCCATCCATGCACCTATCAATCTATCCGTCTGCCTGTCTGTCTATCTATCATCTATTTTTACCTTATATCTATCTTCCAATCATCTATTTATCTCTCTAGTTATTCTTCACATTGTGGTTCTTGGTCTTCTTTCCTTTCCTTCCTCCCTCCCTTCCATACCTCTCTTCCTCCCTCCCTCCCTCCCTCCTTCCCTCCCCCCCCCCCTCCCTCCCTCCCTCCCTCCCTTCCTTCCTTCCTTCCTTCCTTCCTTCCTTCCTCCTTCCTTCTTCCTTCCTTTTGGCAGGGTATTACTATGTAGCTTGGACCCACGCTGGTCTGGAACTCATCATGTAGACTAGATTGTGCAGTCCTCCTTCCTCTGTGTCCCAAGTGCTAAGCTTATTGACCACCATGCCCAACAATACATTTTTAAAGACAAAAAAGCATTTGTGTGTGTGTGCACACATGTGTGACGTGTGTCTGCATGAATCTATGTTCACTATATGCCTGCAGATGTCTGAGGAGGCCAGAGGGTGTTGGGTTCCCTGGAGCTGGAGTTACAGATGCCATGAGTCACCTGGTTTGGGGGCTCGGGACTGAACGTGGGTCCTTAGCAACGGCAGTATGCACTCCTAATTGATGAGCCATCTTTCCAGCCCTCCAGAAACATATTTTTGATTATTGTTGCTAGGGGCTGGGGCTGCCACCGGTGCCTGCAAGGTGGAGGTAGAAAGACTGCTAACTAGCCCACAGTGCACAAGCCAAAATGGTCAGGTCCACTGTTGTGAAGGACTGCCGTTCAGTTAAATAGAAGAATCATGGCAGGCAAGGGGCGTGGCTTTCCTGGTAGCCTCTCTGTGGATGCCGGGGAGGAAGATTGCTTCCAGGAGGGTGTTGTTGAGTTAGACAGGCCTAGGAGTCCCGACTCTGGCAGAGCCTCGCTTTATCCCACTTTCTCAAATCCTCACTTTCAGTGGTTGGTTTCAGACTGAAGAGTGCATCTCTCTCATGTGGCTGTATCAGGATTGAAAGAGAAAGCCGAGGTGGCTCAGGGATAAGGGGCATGATGCACAGCTCTGCTGGCTTGAGGTCCATCCCTAGCACCATGTGGAGGGCCTAGCAGGCCCACGTGCCCACGCTTCGTGTACGTACGCACACACAATAATAATAAATACAGCGAAAAATTTTTAAAAATATTATTTAAAAAGAAAATGCATAGTGTAGTGCTTGGGGAAAGACATAGCTAGTGGTGGCCAAATGGGTTAAGGTACCTTTAAAGCCCAGGGATGCGCTGTGGCCCCTAGGACTCCAGCACCCTCATACGCTGGCAATGCTCACATTAAGTCCCTGCTTATTCGTGCACTGAACTGTGTGTGCTGAACATCTGGGCTGTTATTACAGGGGAGTAAGGAACACCACCATGGGACAGCCCAGGCTCTTCCATGTCCAGAAGAGCAGACTCCATATGTTCCATCCAACTTCCTCCCGTCCCCTTAAAGTCTGTGCTTTTTGTTCTGTCTTCTCAGCATCACTTTCTACTTGGCAGGAACTTGGCTTAGTCCGGATCCTTTTAGATCCCTTCTCTTCAGCACTCTTGTTGATTAACCCCAAACTGGACCATTTCTTTCCTTGAGATGTGAGCATTGCCAGTGTATGAGGGTGCTGGAGTCCAGATCCTGCCTTCATCAAATCCCACCACTCATGGATTTTACCCTGTGTAAATGGCTGTGAGGGTTTTCTAATGGGTCTTCCATCCTCTAGGCTGGTCTCTTTAACACCCTTCCTGCACACCTAAGAGGATGGTTATTTATCTGATTCTGACACCGTGTCTGAAGTCCCTCTGTCACTTCTCCTTGTTCAGAGAATAAAGCCAGCATCCTCGAGCCTGGCAAAAGGACCCTCTGCAAACCTTGCTGCAGTCACATTCTATTCTCACTTGTCTGTCCTCGCTGCTACCCACTCGGAGATGTGGGGACTCTAGGACATTCTCTCCTTATACTTCCCTGATTCTGCATAAAGGTTTGCACAACTCTTGAATTTCCTTTCTGTGCTGCCTCCTTGCTCAGAAAATTCTACTCATTCATCAAAGTCTTTCCTCTTTGGAAACATATCTAATAATTAACACTCATCAGGCAGCTGGGCCAACAGAAACGAACCTATTGCCTCCACACACTGCTTTCTGCTGGACCGCAGCCAGCCAGGTGGGAAGAGGAAGTTATGGGTGCTCCTTCTGGGCAACATGGGTTCCTGGGCAGTGTCTGCCTCATGGAACGGTTCTGGTCACGTGTCTCCTATCACACCTGCCTATGATGTCACACATCACAGCATCCCACAGGCACACTATAAGCGTCTCACTGTGAACACTGGTGGCACATCAGGGCAGCCTCCCGCAGTTCCCAGGCTGAGTGTGGGTTCTCTCTGCAGCCATCCAAGGCTGATTCCCAGTCTCCCGCTGTGTCCTCGGTTATCACTTCTTCCTGCTGTTGGCCATCAGTTGGCTTTTGACTCTCTGATCTAATCACTCTCTGGCCTGCATTTGTGAACCAGTGAGTTCACTAGCCAGCTGGGAAAACAGTTTGTGTGGTCCAGCTGCCTGACTAATCTGACACAATTCAAAGAGCTCAAAGCCTGCAGGTGTGGTCAGCTTGTTTGCTGTCAAGGTAATTTGGGAAGGGCAGGTCAGACTCTCTGAGCTGCACCTGCTCCTCCTCTTCCCATGTTCCCTGAGGCCCACTCACCTTTTCAGCACAGCAATCTCGTTCTCTAGGCTACTGTCCCGGAAGGCTGGTGTCTTCTTGATGCACTTCAGGGCAAAGAGTTTCCCAGTCACTCTTTGCTTCACCAGGAACACCTCTGAGAAAGCTCCTCTGTGGGGAAGAGGCCAAGACAGAAAATGTAGCTGTGGCTGGAAGAGAGCGTGCCAGAAGCCGGGGGGGAGGGGGGGGGGAGGGGAAGTGCAGAAGAGGATGTGTGGTTGGCAACAAGTTTCCGTGTCACCATGAACTTGGGTGAGTGGGGTGCTCACGGCTCACACATGCCAGTGTGCTCTTTCCCTTGTTGAGCTCACGGGGCAGACTTGGGGCCCAGGCGGCTACTGTCCCCTGCTTAACCCCCATGGACTCTGCTTTCTCTGCACGGTAAACCCCATCAAGGCTTGCCACAGCCAACTCACTTGCCATCACTGTGGAGCAGCATGGCCAGCAGGGGCAGCAGTGAGAGAAGACCTCAGGATCAGCTTAATTAGCTTTAAGTTGTGAATTGTTTTATTTTACTCCCTGGGGTCTTGCTTCTTTCAGACTGCTCTCAATTTCCTGGGATCACGTGGTCTTGCCTCAGCTTCCTGAATAGCTGGAACTATGGGTGTGTCCTATTGATGCACTGCTGGTGATCACTGGTTGTGTCCTCAGAAGACAAGGGCACACTACCCTCCCCGCCATTCTAGCAGTCTCTGTGGATTCTGGAGCACTGTGGTTGGAACCCAGCAGGGTCTGACATGCGTCCAGGGTGGAGGGGCCTGGAGATCAGAACACCAGGTAAGTTGGAGTTTGATGGTTCATGTTGGGTTCTTGGCTGTGCCGATCATAGTTGTGCTGTGTTGTTGGGGGACGAGGACAGGAGAGAACCTTGCATGTCCAGGACAGACACATTTTTTCCTACTGTGTTTGACTCTCCAGCGATGGCTGGGAAGCAAAGTGCTAACAATGGGTCTAGGAGGGAGGGTTTGTTTGAGTTCATCCCATCTTTTCTTTATGTTTTAAAAACCAGAGCCACAGAGCTCAGGTGCCCTTGGGTCGGTCCAGGTGTGCACAGTGCAGTGGGTCTGGCCTCCCTGGCCTCTCCTCTCTTTAGTTTAAGGCAGCTTAGCAAATAATTCTGATTCACTTGTGAGCCTTGTCCCCTTTTGCCAGCCGCCACTTTTTAGCCACCCCCATGTTGGCAGGGCCCTCAAGGGAAGGCCAGGGCTCTGACACTGCATCACCTGAGCGCACACAGCTCCCTGCGTGGGGACAGCCTGAGTCTGCTCTCAGTGGTGCCTGGCTGTCTGCGGAAAGCGTGGGCATCTGTCACTGTCTGAGCTCTCGGCCTCTTGGCCACAGCAGAGTGAAGTGATCCTTTGACAGCACTGGTGGGAAAGCTTGCTAGAGGGAGCAGCCTGTGGACTCCTCGCTTGCCCAGGCCCAATTATTCCTGGCTCATTAGCTGACCAGCTGAGGCTCTGAAGAGGCGAAGACTGGTGCTGGCTGCTGGCTGGCGCCCGTCAGAGCCCGTGACCTCCTGGGGATGGGCTGGACTGAGTGGTGAGCATGCCCCAGACACGCAGAGTCAGCCAGGCGTGTGATTGCTGTCGAGGGGAGGCCAGACAGCAGGGGCTCGAGGCTGTAAAGCACTGGCATGAGGAGGAGGGGTGGGAAGGCTAATGGGGGACAGGAAGCCACTACAGAAGCCCCTTCTCTTCGGTCAGAAGTGGACACTGAGGCTGGCTTGACCACATGACAAAGGAGATGAGGAAGCCGAATGGTAGGCCCAGAAAAATTTTTTCAAAGACATTAGATATGGGGACATGCTCCCCCAATTCTTTCCTTCTGTGATCACGTCAAAAATCCTCAAGTTGTCATATATCTGGGAATATGTTAGGGGCCAGTGGGTACAAATCCTGGGAGTATGGGGTGCTGTCTCCTGAGGGCTCCAGTGTATTAAAGTAAGAGGTACCTTTTCTGCTCATGGAACCCCAGGGCCATAGACTTCTGCTCAGGTCTCTGAGTGTAACTGACAGATTGCAGAAGCTGATCCCCACAGCAGGCAGCCCAGCTCTCCACCATCCAGCCCCAGGACTTACGAGCCCAGCACTTCCATGAAGATGAAGGTTTTCCTGATGTTGGTAGTCTGTTTCTTCCAGGAGCTGCACTCCTCCTCCTCCTTTCTCCCCATCCCCTCCAGAGTTGACGCTGCCTGGGAAGCTTTGTGGGAGGGAGGGAAGACAAGGTCTGATCAGAGTGTTTCCCAAATAAGACAGAACAGGTTGCAAAAGGATCTCAAACACCCAGCTCATGATGTAATGGCCAGAAGGACATACTGGGAGCAGAACCTGGAACACGGCAAAAATGAGAGCGTTCTCCCACGTGCTTTCTAAAATTGCTAGAGCGAAGTCACTGACTGGCTGCTGTGTGTGCTGGCTGGGTGCGACCGGGAGGAGGCCCCACAGCAATCTGTGCATTAGTGAAAGGTGCGCATTAGTGAGGGTGCATGGCACACAGGTTAACGCCTAGCGCTTGGGCATGAGAACTCCCTGTGTTTACTCAGACTCTGCAGTCAGCCTGGCTCCTTCCCTGATCTTCCTCCCACCTGCAGCAGCTTCTCTGGAGGGGCAGTGTTCCCCCTGCCACCCCCACAGCACGCACACGGATGTTCGCTAGCTTCTGAACGGAAGCACGTCCTGACTTTGCATCGGAGCTTTGGGGCTGCCTGTGTTTGTGAAGCACCTGTGCTGGTCCGGGGGTGCGTGTGTGATGGTGGACGAGTCGAACCATGGCCCTCCTTCCTGGGGTGGCCAGGCAGAGGAAGCAGGCAATATGCCGGCCAGCAAACTTCCACGTAGATGGCTAAGTGACGAGAGATGAGGTGGGTGGTGGGGACCAGCAAGGGTGGTGCATTCAGCTGAGGCCAATGGAGGCACTGCGAGCAGGTTGGCTATACGCTGAGACGTGAAGCTGGTCAAGAGGTCAAACAAGCAAAAACTGCACAGAGCTGCTTCACTGGAGGAAAAAAAAGCATGAGGGCCCCAAGGCCAGGAAGTCAGGACAGCAGTGTGCATGCTCCTGTCACTCTGAGAGTGACAGCAACCAGGCCAGTTCTGCCGGCCCTACCCCTCCCACCTGACCCTGACGGAGAAGTGGAAGAAGAGGTCCAGTGGTTACTCCGGTTAGGCTCTGGGCCCACTCTAAATAAAAAGCAAATGCCCATAAAGTCTCCGAGGCCATTCAGAAGGCCGTGGAGATGGCGCAGGCAGTAAAGTCCTTTCTTCTCTTGCAAGTGTGAGGACCCAGGTGTGATCTCTAGGAAAAGCTGAACAGACTAGCACCTGCTTGTAACCCCAGCACTGAGGAGGTGGAGACAGGCTTGGTTGGGCTCACTGCTGAGCCAGCCTAGTCTACTCAGCTCTAGGTCTGAAAAAAACAACACAACACAAACAACCCGAAGCCTCTGCGAAATGGCAGCTGAGGTTGTTCTCGGGCCTCGAACGCTCACGTGTGTTCACATGTGCGCACATATATGTGCACCAAATGCCGTGGGTCTGCAACTCTGTGTCAGATGAACAGCTCAGGTTTGGGGCTGGGTTTGAAGCCTCTCTCTGCTCATCACTCTGTATTTACCTCTTGGACGTTGTGGGGCTCTAAGGAGTAGGAACAGGGTGCCAGCTTTTGCTGGATGCCCTTTGCAGAGTATGAACTCAAAATCCTTCAGGATCCTTGGTTTGGGGGTGCCCACCCAGCAGGCAGCCGAAGAGGCAAGGGGAGCTCTGTCGCTGAGCTTCTCCATGGCAGCATGCCAGTCTTGTGGCTGGACTAGTCTCCAGGGACAGTTTCCTATTGGGTAACACCCGATGGATGGCAGGCTTGCAGAAGGCAGGCCCAGCGTAAAGGGGTGCGTGTCTGAAGGTTCACATTAGACGGGATTGGTTTGCACGCCTCCCCTTTGGTTTTCCCTTCCACAGAACAGGTCTGGAGCTTGCTCCAGGTGAGGGGCTAATGAAGAGCCTGGGCACGGAGGCCTCAGCTGTGCACATTACTCTCCCTCCAGGAGCCATGGGAAATGGCTGCCCGCTCTGCAGCAGGCTTCCAGGTCTCATTAGCTGGTCTGTGCTCAAAGTTCCTTCCTTCCCATCGCTCCTAAATAGCTTTAAAAACAGTATTCTTAGCTGAGGCGAAGCCGTAGAAAACATCTCTCCCTCCCACTGCTCCTCCCATACGCGGAGTCCTAACAGCTCAGCTTCATCATCTGTGTGGAGCGCTCAGCTGCCCAGATCTGGACCCCACAGCCTCAGTGATTGCGCTCCCACCATCCATGACATCACGCAGACCACCTGGGGAGGGGCCTAGGCCCAGGTGGGGTGCTCACAGGTGGGAGAGGGGCTGCCCACACTTCAGCCGGGTCACGCTGCTTTCTGCTCCAGCCTCCCCTGCCTCCTCTCCCCTGAATTCTGGTTCTTTCACAAGAAGGGGAAAATTCAGAGACACCCTGAGCTCAAGTATTATGTGCTTTGCTTCCAAGGTGCTCTGCCCGACACTACTGCCCATAAGAATGGCCATGGGGTTTAGCGCCCAGGAGCAGTGCCCACACTTCCACGCAGGCCTTCCATAGGCATGTTGGCATGTGTACCTGGTTCATGCCCTGCACTCGTCAACAAAGTGAGATTGCTGTCCTTACAACAGTCTGTACCAAAGACTCCTGGCAAAGAAAACAGCCATGTTCATAGAAGACCATCTGATCATAAAGGAAACAGTCTTTCAGTGAGCACTTATTAAGTACCTCATGTTTACCTAGTACTGAACAGATATTTCCATGATACAAGCCTCGGCCTATAGATGCTGCAGTCTACTTGGAAAGAATGAATGCAGGTCCGCGTCTTCGTCACCACACAGGTGAAGTGCTAGGCAATATGTCTAAGGGGCAAGCATTCTCAGTGTGCAGTGCCCGTTACTGGGCCTGGTGTACACAAGAGGTCCAGCTAGCCTGAGCCCCTGGAGATTGGTCAAGGATGGCTTCAGAGGGGAGGTAGGCTTAAGAAGGTGTGGAGGGCAAAGGCTTGCATTCTTTGAACTGCTCCGAGCCTGCGCAGAAGGTGGCAGCCCAACTGAAGCCCTTGATTTGAAGTTCTGTTGAAGCGCTGTGGGAGGGAGGCAGAATGGCAACAGAAAGCAGGTTGCCTTGCTCGGTGTCACTGTCCCGGCATCAGGCGTAGACTAATGGGACCTGAGTCCAGCCCTTGGTCAGCGGAACCTCTGTGGGACATTATGCCGGAACCAGGCCTCTTCTCCAGCCCCTCTCCTGCAATGACACTCTGTCTCGGGGGTCCTCCATAGAGACGAAGACAGTCTTGCTGTTGTAGCTTTGGTCTGGTCTTCCTAGCCTCTTGGGATCTTTTCAGCAAGGGAGGGGACAAAGTGGGATAGTTCTTCCTAGAGGAAATGCCAGATAACTACAGCCCTGTCTTGTTTGAGCCCTTGCTGTGCTCCTGAGATGGGTGTTCTGACCCGTGTTGGCAGCCAGCATGGATAGTGAAGAGATGTGCTAAGAGATGCTTGGGCCATGAGCCCAGCAGGCAGAAGGCCTCTTCATGGTGCCCCATAGGCCTCACTGTCTGTTCCCAGCTCCATTTGGCCTGGGCCCATACTATCCCCAGACAGAACTAGTGAGGATGAGGTGTGTCTGCTTCCTGCCCTCACTAAGCCTGCATGTGCCGGGCCACATCATGACCCCACTTCCTGGGTCCTCTCTGACCTTTCCCTCTACTCCCTTGCTCCACAAGGCCCCCTGTCATCAATTCAGGACCATTTATGGAGCTGATGTTACCCCACTAGAGTCTTGATGGCATCAATCCACACCCCTTCCCTCCACCCCCCCACAGTGCAGGGGTGACATGGTGCCTCTAAGGTGGCCTAGACACACCAGAAGGCTGAGGACAAGGCCTGAAAATCTTTGGAGTACCATCTCTGTGTTTCTAAATGCACAGATAAGGGCTCTCAGTTCTACCCATAGGGGAGACACTGGTGTGTTTCAGCACTCTTGCCTGGGGCTTCTCAGCAAGGAGGTACCTCTCAGGTGAATCAGGGTACCCCAAGATTTGTTTTACTTTTCTGGTGCTGGGGATCGCGTCCTTCCAGAGCTTCCCACACTAAGCAGGCTTTCCACCCCAGAACTCTACCCCCAGGCTTCCTATGGCTTCCTTGTCCTCCTCTCCCAGGATTGTTGGGAGCATGGCACTGTGGGCCTGGGGTGCTGAGAGGGTGGTTATCAGGTGTGTCATCTGTAATAAGAATATGTGCCCTGCCTCCAAGCAGGGGCATACACAACCACGGAGCCACGGACGCATCAGACTACGTGGTCCAGAGGGTGAAAACTGGGAGGCTTTCCTGACAATTTCCTAAATTCTGCCCTGAAGCAGACTCTGTATCATCCTCTGGCATGCAGAGAACGGCTGGAGGACACACCGAAAGCCCCCATTGTGGTTTGGCACTCTGCCTGTGCAGCAAGGCAGATATCTATACACCTGTGAAGCCTGACCTGTGTCCTCAGTCCCGAAGCCTGATTTGTGGCTGTGTGTCCTGAGAGGGGCTCCCTGTAAAGAGATAGCTTTGCTGCACTGAGGCGGCCTGGAGAGTCTCGCTCCACGTCGGCCCCTGAAGAGCTCTGGGACTGTAGAGACTCATGCTTACTGCAGTCTGCCCTGGCAGTCCCCACATGTCCTTGATGAAATGCTCTCTTAATACCCATTAGCAACAGAGGCCTGAGTCTGCTCAGAGCATGCCCTGGCTCCTGCAGGCAAGGCCTTCCCTGATGCAGCTTTTACTCTGTCTTTTTGAGGAATCCATGAAGTTCCCAGCAGCCACTGTCATCCATCAGTCTTCTGGTGACACCTGTGCAGCTGGCACAGTTCTGTCCAGCTCACGGGTTCCAACCCACTGGCCTGTCAGCAGGTAGGACCCCAGAGCAACACCAAGGCCCACTGCGGTCATCCCCAACCCCACTGCCAGCTCCATATGCTGCTCTCTGCTCACAAACACCTGAAGACGGCTTTCGGCTGCCCTGCAGTGTGTGGCAGATGAAAACCCACACTTCCACATTTAAGCTCAACCAGATCACCCCTGCTGCTTGACAAGTTGCCTGAAGATTAGGCTTGCACATCTCAGAGCAGAAGCAAGGGCCCTTCCCACAGCTCGCCCTGGTGGCCGAGAGGCTAGGACACAGGGGACGGCCAGGGCTCAGTCTTAACCTCACTGGTCTCCTCAGTTTCGTTGTCTGGAGAATGGGAACAGCTATCACCCAGCACTCTGTGAGGTCAAACGCAACAAAGGGCACGTGCAGCTTCTCAGCACCACACGGCATGCCTGCAGTATGGTGCACGAGCCCAACACCGGGCGTGGGAGAAGGGCAGGCGAGGGCCGTGGTGTTTGACCTGCTGGCAACCTCCCAGCAGGGCGGGGCCCACGGGAGTTGTGGAGCTGCTGCCCCTGAGCCATTGCTGCTTCCTAGGCCCTGGGGTTCTGGGGTTCTAGAAGGCAGACCACTTTCCTCTAGCATGACCCCAGGTGCAACCACCATACCTCACAGTTTTCAGCTGAGAAGTCAGGCTTCTCTGACAGGGAGGAAAACAAGCCCGGGTGTGCTTCTCCACAGGGCATGCTTTGTCCTGAGGAGTTGACGACCTTGTCATCTGTGTCACACACTGATGGCATGCCTCACACTCTTGTGTGAGCTGACTCCTCTGTGCACAATCAGACACTTGGCTGGGGCTCATCCATACTGGAGACGTGCAGAGGTCAGACAGGCTGAACTCAGGGTGCTGCGCGAAGGTGCTTGAGCTCTGCTACTCGGGCAGGCTGTGCAGCCTCCCCCAGCCTCCCCCACTTTCTGGCTGGCCGCCACTTTGTCCCAGCCCCCTTGCTGTTGGCCATGGCCGTTTGCCTGCAGTTGTAGCAGCCACAGCCTTCCCTCAGACATCACTGCTCCTCCCCTCATTCATGCCACAGCTCATTCACTCCCTGGCTCTGGCAGGCTGCTGCAGCTGGGTGCCGTCACTCGTCACTCACACGCACTCCCTCCGTGTGGCAATTTATTTCTGGCTGGGTGTGCGTGTGTGAGGGGGGAGAGGGAACAGAGAAGAGCACTGCTTTTAGAGAGGGAAGCCTTTTCTCTTTCCTTCTACCTAGAATTGCTCCCAGGCCTTGTTCAGACTGAGCCCCCGGACAGGGCAGCACCAGGAACATTGCAGGCAGGCTCCCTGTTGTGGACTCCCTGCCACGTTACACCATTTCATAGCTGAGCTACTGACAGATAACGGTATCCAGGAGAAATGGCCTGATTCACACAAATAGAACGTGGCCATGTTGGGGTTCCAGTGTCCTTGTCAGTGTGCACAGGACCTGTTGCCTCTTTTCTGGAGGTGGCCAATGGGATGTCACTTATCTCTTGCCTCCTCCTTAGATACTACCCTGCTGCAGAGCACCTGACTTGTCCCTGGGAGACACAGGGCTTCAGTGATCTGAGAGGGCTGAGCCTCGTGTAGAGCTCAAATCCTCATCGTTGGCGAGCTGCTGAGCTGCATCTATTGCCTGAGCTGCTCCTGGCTCCAGCTTAACCCTTTGCTTCCTCAGACCTCAGGCTTTCCCCAAAGTTTCCCTCATCTTTCTAAACAGTATTCTTATACACACACACACACACACACACACAACAACAACAACAACAACAACAACAACACGAAAAGGACTGGGGTTCAAATACTACGGAGACACAGGATGCCAGTGGCGGCTGGCTCTAGAGCAGGAATCACCTTAGGTCCCTGAGAACCAGTGAGCCCATCTACACACTAAGCGGGGGACCGCCCAGCCCACCGCAGGGTGAGCTAAAAGCCCGCGAACAGCTGTAAGCTACGGCAGTGTCATCAGCTATTACCAAGCACTCTGTGCTCCGCTCTGTTTTGATCTGGGTCTCATCTTTGGCCCTCGTTTAGCTCAGGTCCACAGAAATGATGACCCCGGGGGTCTGTGATGTGAAAGAGTTCTCTCCTTACCCGAGATGGAAGCTGCTTGACCCTCTTGACCCGACTCAGAGATGTTCCTCATGATCAGTTTTCTGTTTCCAGACAGAAGGCTGGCCAGGCTCACGCTGCAGGCACCCTCCACTAGTCTCAGGGTTAATGCTGTGCGTCAAACTTACGTGGAGAGAGGGGGCTAGGCTGTCGAGGGTAGGTGGTGAATCCAAACCTACTCTGAGCACTCCACAGAGCCACCCTGGGGAAGTTTAAAGCAGACTGAGCCCCTGGGGAAGGCGAACGGACTGGCTTATGACTGACAGCTCTAACTGTGTCCGGCATTTTAATGCAGCAGCCTCCGCCCTGGGGTGGGCAGCTGAGCCTGCAGGGACCCCGCTGTAGAGCCTCAGGCCACCCCTGCCCCCAGGATGAGGAACAGCCACAGGCTATCTGTCATGGCCTCTGAACCCCCAAGCTCCATATCCTCATCAAGGATGCTGGTGTGGGCGGGGTGAGCATTCTCCTTTGATAGCTGGGCTAGGTCCCAGAGGTAAAGGAACTAGGGGTGAGCTGGAGGAGGGGGCTCCCATCCCCATCCCCAGCCAGCAGCTCACTGAACTGGGCACGGTGCTCCCTATCCCTGTCCCTGCCCACAAGTACAGAAGGTTCCCCTGGGCCAGCCCGGAGGAATGATCGGATGGCTCCCCCAGGAAGCACCTACCAGGCCCCCACAGACTTCTCTTTCCTGTCCCCTACAACTTACCCTTGAGACCACAGGAGCCAGGAGAGATTGACAGGGGCTGGAAGGAAGTGAGTGTTCAGACCCAGTCTCCCTCGGTGCCAACCAGATAACCTCCCCAAAGCCCCAAGAAGAAGAAGCAGGCTGTCTTACCCAGGGACTCACGGAAAGGTGCTCCAGTCAGCAGTCTCGGCCAGCAATCCTGCTCCTACAGGTCTGGGAGTGTTAGCTGCCCCAGTGCTTCAACAATAAACCCAATTAAAGGGGAGGAATGCAGGGGTTTTCTTTCCCAGGACTGTAACCAGGCAGCCTTAAAGGGGAGTAAAAAGTAGCTAGAGTGGCTTGTATCTCTGCTCGCTTTCCTGGGCTCCGCTCTTCCTCCCTCCCAGCAAAATGCATTAAAAAAAATTGCTCAGAAGAAACCCTTTGATGCCCGAGTGGCTGCTTACACACTGTGCATTTGTAGGTAGCGTTGTGTGAAATTCTGTCTACATTGATGTGCGTAAGAACAGAAAGCAGAAATGTGAGATCAGGTTGTGCGTTTCCCCTGGAGTGTAAACAGGAAAGAAGAGAGGCTGCGTGGGATTGCCTGACTCAGTTTCCACTTCATACAGTAGTTACTGCATTACGTGGTCTAAAACCCTCTTTCCTCAGCCGCAATGATATCTATGTCTGCTGAGAAGACGTAGATTCTGTCTCCATTAACCTATCATTTTCTTTCTTGAGGAGGGAGAGAAGCCCCGGCTTGGCTGGCTCTGTCCTCATCCCTGATGCCGCTCCTCTCCTCTGAACCCTCAACCCCCACTCTGCCCCCAGTCCTAACTCACAAGACCCCGAGAGACCACCAGTCTCCTGGAAAAGCTCTGTTTCCTCCGGTCCTTCATCTTCATCTCTCTGCCCGCAGCAGGATTCTTCCCCCCCCCCCCCCCAAGGTTCCTGAGGCCTCTGTCTTTTCCTTCTCTGGTCTCTCAATGCTGCCCACTCCTGGGTCCTGTAAGCGCCTTCATGAGGACCCCTCACTGTGGCCAAGTGCTAGCTACCTTCAACCTCACTTTTCTCCTGGAGTTTTCCTAGAGACGTTAGCAGCTATGACTACTTCTCAGTGCTCTTCAGAACACTTCCGAGCTGCCCACAAATCCCATCAGGCCCTCGACACTTTCACGTGTTCTTCTGAATTAGCTTTTAACCCGTCCCTTTTATTTTGTGTCAGTTGTGGTCTTGGAAAAAATAACATTTCCACAGGTCCATAATAGAAGCTGTAGTAAAAGACATCACCCTCGGCCTGTGGGGTGGTTGCTTTTGTTAGTTCCTGAGCATGCCTGTGGTGTGTGCTCTTGTGGAGGCAAACAGAGCATGTGTGTGACTCCTTGTTATGCCTACCGATGTCTCCTCTTTAGTCTGCTTCCTGTCTCTGTGGTGAACACCATTACCAAAAGCAACCCGCGGAGGAAAGGGGCTATTTGGATTATACAGTCCTGGTTACAGTCCATCGCTGAGGGAAGGAAAGCTGGGAACCTGAGCAAGAGCTGAAGCAGAGACCTGGAGGGGTGCTGCTCACTGGCTGGCCCCCTGCCTTCTCAGCCTGCTTTCTTATACACCCCAGGACCACCTGGGCGCCAACCCCGGGTGACTCCCCTCTCAGTGGGCTGGGCCTGCATCTATCATTACTCAGGACAGTGCCCTCCAGACATGCCCATAGGGCAGTCTGCTGGAGGCAGTGCCTTAGCTGAGATTCCTTCTCCCCAGTTACTCAAGTTTTTGTCAAGCTGAAGAAAGGCAACCAGTGTAAAGTGCATTTCTACAATATTTCCCCAGACTGTCCTATTCTGTGTCTTGTTTTCTTCTCTGTCCTGGGCATTTGGGGGTTAGGGACAGGACAGGCCCTCCCGAGATGCTGGCAGGAGGCAGGAGAAGCAGGCTGGCTCCCTAAGTCTTCCGTGGACTGGATGTATGGCCTTGGTCAAGCGAATCTCTTCTGCCTCACCTTTCCTATGAGTCCTGTGGGACAATCACCGGCCTTGCTTCCTGCAATCATGGGGTGAAGGTAGAGAGAAGCACGGGGCAGTGCCCGGTCAGTTCTTAGCACGGCAGCTGTGAGCAGTCTCTGGGCTCCAGTCTGAGCACTTAGGCCCTGAGCCAAGTCCCTGTGTTGAGACCTGCTCACAGTGTGGCCCTGCTCAGGGCCTTTGAGTAGGGCCCTGAGGACAGAGCCCCCATGAGTGGGTCAGTGCCCCTCAAAGGCAGCTCGGGGAGTTTCCTGCCCTTCCACTTGTGGGGGCACTTCTATGAATCAAAAGTGATTTCTCACCCTGTGCCGAGTCAGCTGGTGTCTTTCTGTTGTTTACATGCCACCGAGTTTATAGTATGGCACCTGTAACAGACTAAGACACATTCCCATTCAAGTTTCCAATCGTCTTAGAATTCTCTTAATAAAAAAAAAAAAACCCGTTTCACCTCAAAATTTGCTTACAGAATAAAATCTGGGGCTCCTTAGCCAGTGCTGAAGGAGGCATTCTAAGATCCAGCTTAAAATAGGCACTGAACCACTAAATGTAAATTAAGCATCCCTAGCACCCCTGACCCTGGCAAATCAAACACATCCACCCTGGAAACCCCTCCTCTGCCCAGGGTCTCACACGAAATAAACACACGTGGTCTCTTACTTCCACACCGGCTGAGCCTCATTTTTTTCTGGGAAAGAATAGCTGCTGGACACCCAAACTTGGCTGCCAATCATGCAGCTACCTGCCCCCCCACCCCGAGTTTCTGGACCAAGGCTTGTTTGCCTGATGGCCACCCATGGACTGCTGGCTGCAGCAAGCTTCTGCCATTCACCGATGTGGGCACTGCCTCGGCTGCCAGCTGTTGATCTGTGCCTCATCAGATCTGTCTTCTTGGCAGTTTTGGGCTTGTAATCAGCTCACTTTCTCCTTTTTATTCAGGATCTTAATCCAGGGAATGGCGCCACCCACAGTGGGCAGGCCTTCCACCTTAACATAATAAGGGCGATTCCCCACAGGCATGCACAGAGGCCTATTTACAGGTGGTTCTAGACTTGGCCAAGCTGACAGCTGAGACTGGCCGTCACACACATGAAACCTTATGTCATCTAGAAAGCTGCAGTCTCTTTCCTTACCACATTTCTCGCAGCTGGAAGCCAGTCCACAAGCTCTTTGTCTTCCGTTGTTCCTCCTGCCTAGAAACCTCCATTCCCATTTCTGTTCCCTGCTTTGACCCAGTACTTGATGAGGGCAGAGACTTGGTCTGGAGTCTCCATCTTCTTCCCAGAGTCTCACCATACCTGGCTCTGAGAATGTTTCTGGGACCCACAGAAAGACTCTGGAATCAGTTACTTTTCTGTTGTTGGGATAAAACAGCATGACCAACAGTGACGTGTGGCAGAAGGAGTTTATTTTGGTTAATTGTTCTACTATGGCAGAGAAGCATGCAAGTCACAGGCATGGTGGCTGGATCAGGGAGTTGAGAACCCACTGACTCGGCCACAAGCGCAAAGAGAACAAACCAGAAGTTGGAAGACTTTAGGCTCCCCAAATCCAGCTTCTGTGTCAACGTCATCCAGCAAGTCCACTTCCTAACCCATCCTCCCAACAGAGCCATAAGTTGGGAACCAAGCGTTTCATTATCTGAGCCTATGGGGTGCATTCTCATTCAAATCACTGTAACCTCTGAATTGTTACAAGTAAATAAAATCTACTCAAAGGTGGAAGGTGCATACGCTACTATGGCCAAGAACGCACGAGTCGTCACTGTTGCTGGCCGGATGTCCCACTCCAGGCCTACTTCTCTAGACGGGGCAGGCGAGAAACCTCTTGTAGCCTTTGGAGCTGGGGAGAATGAAGCAGCACCTGTGGGCATGGCCACTTGGTGGGCATTAGAGTTTGTCTCCATGGGAACTGAAGTGACCTCTCCAAAGTCTTCCCCAGGACACACACTTAAAGCCATCCCATAAAATATTTATTACACGCTGACTGTGAACCGGCACTGGGGTTGTGAAGCTACACTTGGTCCCTATACTCACAGGATTTCTGTCCTAGCATGTGGAGCAGTCAAATCTGTGAGTTGTTAGTGTCTGCACTAAGCAGGCAGCAGGGGGAAAGAGGAAGAGGCACGGCCTGAGCTGTGTTCGTCAAGGAGCAGCCTCCTTCGTTCGGGGCAGCACAGGTCTGAGCTGTGGGCTCTCAGGGGACGCTGGTGGGGCTGGAAGCCTCTCTGTGGAGTGGGCTTCTCTCCATAGCTGCATCTCCTTGAGCTTCGTTTCCTCTTACATTTTGTCTGAGGACAGGAAAGGAAGGCAGATCAGTGATGGACCTAATGACCTGCTGAGGAGGAAGGGGACATGACTGAACAGGAAGAGCCAGCTGCCTGACAAATCAGAGTCAGAACAACAAAAGCACAGCACATGCCAAGGTCCTGGGGTGGGAAGGAGCCATGTTTCTGAAGAGGTCTGGGAAGGTGGCGGGAGAGTGGTTGACAAGGACAGAAAGACAGGAGACATTCCTAACCGGAGGCTGGAGGATGGACAGTGAAAGTCTGACAGGAGGGCCGTGAGAGGAGCAGCAGGAACGACAGGATGGGAGGACAGGCTGGCACACAGGTGCAGCCGATACAAAGGAGCCACTTTGGTATTGATTTATCTTGAACAATAAGGCCTCTCGGCCGGGCCTGACAATGGGCTTCCCACACCGTGTCCTGGTCCACACTGTTCCCAGGGCCAGAGAGAGGCTCGTATTTTAGCTTGATCTGCCTCTTTGATGGATGTCTCTCCCCCAAGCACCCTGCCTATCCAGGCCTGTGGAGGACCCCTCGATGAGAGCTCTCTGTACCAGCTTGACGTGGCGCTGGCCTAACACGCTGGGGTGTCCCCATGCAGAACAGAGCTCTGAAGGGTAGGAGCGTGTTTCTGCGGACCTGTTTTCATCATGTCCCAGGAGAAAGAATTTCCACATGGCCCTGGAATCTGGGCCAAATGAAAACCAAGAATGAGAGTTTCCTAGAGTGTTCTGACACCATGAGCCTTGGGAAGGAGGGGGATGTGTGGCCTTAGGCTGCCTGTGACCGTGTCCAAGAGAGCCCACGGACACCAGAATCTTGTCATTCTCCCAGATTATTCCACAGTCTGCAGAGAGCTGAGCGCTGAGTGGGGCGACTGAGGTGGCCTCAGCCAGGCCTTCCTTTCTCCTCCTCCCTCTCTCTCCTTTATCCCGCTCACCCTTTTCCCTCCATCTTCCCCATTTCTCTCAAGATTCATAAAGCATTCCCATCGCTCTGTGAGCGCTAAACTGAGGAGCTTGTACGAGGTGGGCGAGCGTCCTCCATGCTCACCTTGGACCTGCGCTGAGGGCTCTACTGCCTTTGTGGCCTGGGTGCAGATCCCAGTGACCCAGGCCTCTGGGCCTCTAAGTTCTGCTCTGGCCTGGCCAGCTCCTATGAGAGGACCTGCTCTCCGTCCCTGTCAGGATGGAGGGACTCTCCTCTGTGAAAACCCTGAGCAGCACTGATGTGTATATTTGCAGCTGGAGCTCTGAAGGGAAGTGGAAGAAGGAGCAATGACTCTCCAGTGACCTTGAAACATGTGTGTGTGTCTGTGTGTGTGTGTTGTGTGTGTGGTATGAGTGTGTGTATGTGGTATGTGTGTGTGTGTGTGTGTTGGTGGTGGTATTATTGGTGGTGGTGGCTGGCAGCGTGTTGCCATGGAGAGATCTTCCCTCATTCAGACTTTATCATGACCACTTACTGAGTCTCACCCAGCCACAGGGCTTCCATCTTTCTTGTTTTTCTCTAATGCTCCAGGGGATGGACAGGCAGAAGAGGGAGTGGCCCGGGTGGGGGCGGAGGGGCCACAGAGGGAGAGTCCCTCTCCCAGGTTTAACCTCAGCATTGTAGACAGCTGTGGACAGCCTGGGTTGGTCCTGAGGGGACTCGGTCTGTCCCTTGGGCAACACACTTAGCTGGGTTGCCAGGGAGGAGTGTAAGTCTCAGGAGTCTCCTTTCCTTGTGTGAGAACCTGGGCAGTAGAGCAGTGCGTTTATCATTGTCACACTAAACAGAAGGCCCTGCAGGAGGCCGTGGAGCCCCCTACCCCTGGGGAAGCTTGCTCTGGGGCACATCCTGGCTGATCCCACCTCCCAGCGAGCTGCACTGCCCTCTAGTGGCGCTGGGAGGCACAGCGTTTTCCTGGTCTGGTTGCTTCTGGCCAGCCACCTGCCTTCTTCCAAGGTCTCCATACTTCTGAGCTGGGTGGTGATGGCAGCTCCCGTCTTTGTTTGGAAGGCCAGAGAGTGTGTGCCTACAGTCCAGAGCACGACAGGCTGCCAGCCACGGCCTCCGCTCCCATCTTCCTTCAGTCTAACTTTCCGCAGGAGGGAATATCTAAACTAGTCACTGCCTGGGCCTCTGCCTTCCGAAAATCCCAGGTGACTGAGCCTAAGGCTTCTACCCCTCATCTGTAAAGAGCCCAGTGGAACCACAGGGACTTCAGGAAGTCTTCTCTGCCCCTGCAGCACTCAGCACAGAGCAGGCACGCTGGGAAGACGGCTGAGGTAATCTTCACGGGCACCTTCTCTAGAAAGACCCCAAATGAAAATCAGCTCAGTGAGATGTGAAGAGTTACAGTGGAGGGCTGACTTTGGGTGACTCTGGACTGCTTTGCTATGGCAATGACACCCTCAGTTTCTTTTTAAGAACCTTTCTACTATTTAAACCTTTCTACACACACGAGCGCAGGAGTCCACAGACCCAGAAGGGGGCGTCCCATCTCCTGGGGCTGGAGGTACAGGCAGCTATGTACTGCCCAGCACGAGAACTGGGAACCAAATTTGGGTCCTCTGGAAGAGCACGGTGTGGTCTTAGCTGCTAAGGAATCTCGTGAGCCCTCAGTGAGAATCTTGATGTTTCTCACTTTCTTCAAGAAGGGAGTCCAGTGATTAAATGACGTAGAGATAAAAAAGCACACAGGAAGAGGACACTTTATGGGCAGGAGTCAGTGTGAGTTCGTGAACCACAGACAGGCCAGGAAGTAGGTCTGACAGCCCATGAAACAGGAAGCCAGCCCCCAAGGAAATGCTTTCTATTCTAATAGTTGCCTTGGCCATGGTGTCTAGAGAACAGAGACTAAGACAACCCAAGACAGAGAGATCCTGAGTTCTGAGCCCTCTAACACTAACATCAGAAGTCTGAGTCACGCCCTGTTCAGTCCACAGGCAGAGCAGTGGGCTGGAGAATTCAAACGTGACTCTACTTGCTGGTGGTTTGGGAAGGTGATGACTCTGGACTAGCTCTGATTCCTAGGACCTGGGATCCAGCCTTCTAGGGATGCTTACATTACCCAGTGGTGCTGGAAGAAGGCAGAGCCATAAAACCCTCTTTCTAGGTGTCTAGACTCTCTGAAGGGAGGTGAGCCCAATTCTCTCTACTCTAGTCCTCCTTCCCTTCCCCATTTCTGGATCTCAGGAGGCCCCAGGTTCTGAGGCCACCAGAGCCTTCCTTGGAAAGCTCTGCTGGCCAGTGCTCCTGAGATAGAACATTTACATAACAGAACTGAAGGTAAGTGGAAAGCCAAAGACACAGTCGACTTCTGAGGAAGGAACAATTGCTTGATTTAGTCACCAGACCTCTGGACTCAGTGTTCTCAGCGTGTTGGGCCAAATGTGACCTTCAGAGATGGATTGAAAGAGCCCACTGGAGGAAGGGAGGGCCTGGGCACACCGTGTCAGGTCTACAGACTGAGAACAATGGTTGTTTCCCTGCTGCACGGAAGCCAGCACTATGGGCGCTCCATATCTGAGGCGTTCTTTTATTGTCACTCTTCAGCCAAGGCTGGCCCACAGCAGCGTGAGGACAGGGCACACCACCACCCCTTCTCACAGATTGTTTTGATCTCAGCATCAGCACCCACCCCTAACAGGTGGGAGGAAACAGAAAGAATGTTCTGAACAGCTCTGTAAAACCTTGGGAGATAAAAACAATCAGCACAGAAAGCATTGCAAAGAGGTGGGTTATATAGACTTCCGGGAGTGGCAAGGCCAGTGCTGAGCAGCACCAGAAATTATCCATGGATGGCAGGGCCTAAAACAGTCCCAGACAAGCTGTCAGCCTTGTATGTGGGCAGCAGCTGTGCAAGAGGGACTGATAGAGACAGGATGGCCACGCTGTGCTTTGTTTGGACTAGGCCACAAGAGTGCAGCAAACGCGTGCCAGGGCTCTGCTTCAAGGATATGCAGGCATCACTCGGAAAGCCTCCATAGCAAACAAATCTTTCTCTGCAACACTGGGCAATGTTTGGGCTTTCTTCATATTCAAAACTTTAAAGTTTATTTCTGTGAAAACCCACGCCCCCAGAGTACATACTGTGCGTGTTTAAACACATAAAAACTAATTATTATCTCACTGAGCAAAGGAATAAGAGTCAGGCAGGTGCCAGGCCACGGCTTGAGGGTGTGCTTTGGGGGGGGGATTAGTTGTCAAGGCAACACCCTACACACACCATCAGGGAGGCAGAGTTCTAACTGATGCAGGGGCTGACCCGGGGACCTGCGCTGGGAATGAGGCTGCTCTAGGAGAGCAGAGAGCAGAGCTGAGGCCAAGAGCAGCCTGTGTCATCAGAGGTTCCTAACTAAAGGGGCTTCTGGGCTTTTTGATGGAGAATTGTCTCAGTGACCAGGCCTGGGACCATCTGCACCAGCTGCTGAAGCTGTGGACCTCACTGCAGCTGGAGGAGTGAGGAGGCATGAGCCCACG
Source organism: Psammomys obesus (assembly GCF_907164565.1). Lineage (NCBI taxonomy): Eukaryota > Metazoa > Chordata > Mammalia > Rodentia > Muridae > Psammomys > Psammomys obesus. The sequence continues at coordinate 1,771,798 of NW_026590859.1, read as the reverse complement.
TCAGTCAGACAGACCCCCAATGTCAGCCCAGATCCCCCACTGTCAGCCAGACCCCCCACTGCCAGCCAGACCCCACACTGCCAGCCAGCCCCCCCACTGTCAGCCAGCCCCCCCACTGCCAGCCAGACCCCCCCACTGCATTGTTATCCCCTCCTCAGAGTGAACTCAGAGATGTACCTGAAGCATCTGAGGACGGTTCTGGCACTTAGAGTCGTCTAAAAATACTTTTTATCCTTCTGTGTTTGATGGTTCTGGGCTGTAACCTGATGGTACCTTGTGTCATCTGAGACAGGGATCTCTGCTCGCTGGGGAACTACCCTGCTGAGGCTGAGGTAGGAAGACAAGCCCACTGTGGGTGGCACCACTCCCTGGGCTGAGGTCTTGGACTGTATAAGAGAAAGTGAACTGAGCACTTGTGGGCATTTCTCTCTTCCTTCTGGTCATGGATGTGATGTGGCCAGCTCCTTCAGACTCCCGCTGCTTTGACTTTCTGGCCATTAGTGACTGGTCCTTGAATTGTGAGCTAGGACACACCTTTTCTCTCTTCGGTTGCTCTTGCCAGAGTGCTATGGTAACATAGCAAGGAGAAAGGGCACATGCACCTGCTGCTTGCTGGATTACAAGCTTGTGCCACCACTCTTAGCTCTGTGCAGTGCCAGGGTTGGAGCCCAGAGCTTCATTGTGAACAATCACTCTGCCACCTAAGCCACCATCTCCAGCTGTAAATGTCAAATTGTTTTAACAACAGGGACTGTATCAAACTCATCTTCATTGCCTTAGGTCCCAGAATGTGACTAACTCAGTAGATGCTTAACACAAGATAAATATTAGAAAGAGCCTGTTATTCCTGGCCTTTCTGGGATGCTGGTGAGGAGGGCTGCAGGGTGCTTGGAGCAGGGCCTGGGGAAGAAGCTCATGCATGCTCACTGTTAGGTTTGGATAAAACCATCCGCTTCCTATGGACAGATTCCACCAACCTGCAAGCCAAACAGCTTTCTTGGTTAAGTCCTTGAGGTGTAGTCATCCTAACTCTGGAGAAGACTGTGGGTAAGAGGGGACCCCGTTTAGAATCAGGACAGTGGAGCAGGAGTGGATTCAGATGATGTCATACTGGAGAAAGGCTCATATTTGGACGTTTGGACACAGTCCTACACACAGGAGGAGACTGCATGACAGAGATACTGCATTGCTACTGGAAGCCAAAGACACCAAAGACTGCAAGCAGACCCACCAGAAACGAAGGGAGAACACGGAGCAAACTCTCTCTCAAGTTCCCCAAGGGCTGCAGCTCCCCCAGCTCCTTGACCTCAGTCCGTGGTGCTTGGTCATGGCAGCTCTAGCCTCCCTCCAACCTACAGGAGGCTAAGACTGAACTTGGGTGGGTGTAGCAAGGAAACAGTCGGCAGCTGAGCCACACCCAGGAAGGAGATCACAGGAGACCCTGCTCCTGCCCTTGTTACCCTCTCCAGCAGGGTGTGCTGGTAATGTAGAATCCTCAGTTCTCCTGTGTTGTTGGAGGAAAAAATGGGTTTGGGCTATATAATGTTCATTATTACTAGCCCTATAATTATTGTGGCAGTATTATTTATCCCACTATCACAAATAATAAGGCACAGACACCTGTTAGATTTTATAATTGCCTTACCTTGGGCTGGGCAGATATTTCTACCTACGCCATCTCAATAACCTCACCATCCACCTCCCAGCCCCCTCCAATGCCATCCACCTTAACCATCCTTATCTGGGCTACCCTCCACCCATAATCTTATGAACACGTGCTTATATTTGGTGATTTTTCCATCCACGCCATCTTTGGAGTCCTTCCTCCCTGCCCACGTGGTTTCTTCTTCATACTAACCCATCATGGTGTCCTCCTTCCTCCTCTCTTCCTGTCTATTTCCTGTGATTCTCTTGAACCTTAGCTATATTCAGCCCATTCTGCCCTGTCCAGATTTTAGGCCTTTAAGCAACCAGTAAGGTATAATGTCTTAGGCAGGTTTACACAACAAGGATGGTGTATCCAGGCAGTAACCAGCTCCTGAGGGCCTGCAACCAGCATCAATATACACGCAGCAGCCCAGCCCCCACCACTTCTGTTTTGTTCTCCATCTGGAGCCTCCCCATCCCTCGAGAGCTGTGTGCAGAATGCAGTGTGTCAGGGTTCAGCAGGGGCAGCATCACCGGGCCTGGTAACGCGCAAGTCCTACTTCCGGTCCATCTGGCAGGCACATCTGCAGGAAAGGAAAGACCTTTCTTGTGTTCTTAACCACCCAGAGGCATGCTCATACAAACTGCTTCGGCCACTGGGCCTATGGGAATTCCAAACACACCCCTAAGCTGGCCTGAGACCCTTCACAGTCTAGACCTACACAGAGTGACTGGCTGGAGGCTGAAATGAACTCCCAGACACTTGTCTCAGTAGAATCCTGGTGATAGAGGTGGCTTTGAGTTATCAACAAGAAAACTGAGTGAAATGTGTGGTGGGGTGGGTGAGGCTGACCTGGCTGTTTAAACACAACAGCCAGCACAAATCTCCTTGTGTCTTAGTGTTTCTTTTGCCATCACTGAAAGCCACCTGGGAGGAAAGGGCTTGTTTCAGCCTCTAGTTCCATACCACAGCTGACTGCTAGGGAAGTCAGGCAGGGCAGAAACTGGGAGGCAAGAGCTCATCCCGAAGCTATGGAGGCCGTGGTACTCACTGGCTTGCTCCTCACGGCTTCTTCAGGCTGCTCTCTGACAGTCCCAGCACTGCCAGCCCAGGGTGACGCCACCCACTGTGAGCTGGACCTTCCCACACCAGTCCTCAAGTAAGAAAATGCCTCAGGCTTGCCTAGGCCAGTTGAGGTTCCGTCTTTTCAGATGATCCTAGCTTGCATCAAGCTGACAAAAACAACAAACATCCACTTGGGACAAATGAAAAGCAGTTTGTGAGGAGACTTTGGACATTCACAAGAAAACCAAGAAATGGAAAGCCTAATCCCAGGGAAGGGTGACCTTCGGAAGCTCATGGCTCATTCCCTGAGGTGCTCTAACAAGGACCCTGAGATATTATTCCGTGTTTGGGTTAGCAGACATGATGAGAAGCTCTTGGAGATCTCAGGGAGGGCGTGGCAAGGCTGAGTGGCAGTTCAGGTTTTTCAATGCTTGATCAGAGCCCTCTGCTGGCCACCTAGGACTGAGCCAGGGCTCTGCTGAAGACCCACTCCATCAATGAGATCACAATTCAGCTTTTCGGGGGTGCAGGAACATTCTCTCCCACCCCTCATCTATATTTCCTAGTTCCATTCTCCAGGGTTGGTTGGTTTGTTTTTGTTGGGGTTGAGTCACTGGTGAGACAGAGTAAAGGAGCAGCTTTTACTTGCATTTTCCTTGCAGTTACAGAAGACTGCCATTGTGCGGCCAGGTGCTCTCCCCATCTCTCTGTCTCTGTCTCTCCTCAGTGTCGTCCTTATGATGAGGTCTAGTCAGTATCCCACCCCACTCTAGGGCAGAGTGGAGCAGATGTTAGATGTTGGGGTGACAATGCCCACTTTTCAGTGTGTCCCGAGGTAGACCCCCAGGAAGGGAACGGGAGGAGGGAGGGGAGGGAGAGCGAGAAGACCCAGGCTCATCATTTACATACCTGTGTGATCAGGGGGCAACTCTTCCAGGCAATTCTAGGACTGTTTTGTGCTCTGCTCTTACTGTCAGATAAGGTGGCAGACACTAGCTGGAGGGGTTTTCAGCCAGGGTCAGGGCATGGAGAAGGACCTTGAAGACCATCCCCTAGAACTGGATCTCACTTTAAACAGCTGCCTGTGTGCGGGCATTTTCTCTGTGGACCTGTTTGTGATCACAATATCTGGGTTTGCATCATTACCTTCCCTAGAAAGCAGGCCTGTCTCCTCCGCAGAGTTAGAAGTCACGTCACAGGGGTGAAGCTGAACACCAGCTGGAGGCACGGTGCTTTCTAGCACCAGACTAGTCAGACCACGACCCTGGCTCTCTCACTAGTAGCTCTGTGATTTCGTGCAGCTGCACATCTGTGCTTGTTTATGAAATGTGGATGTAAGGGTCAGCAAGCGATGCAAAGCTTGGCAACTTGAATCTGATGCCTGAGGAGAGGACTGATTTTATAAAGTCATCCTCTGACTGCTACACTTGCACCTTTCCTACAATAGTGATAATAAAATAAAATTAAAGTGGGGCTGTAGATGGCACCAAACATATAGAGTTGTTTTGCGGGTTAAGCACTGGGAATGGCTATTGGGAAGAATTCGCAACAGCTGCCACCTATAACCACCACGGCCATCACCACATCACCACCAAAACTCACCATCATCACCACCATGATATCCTCATCATTATCACTTTAATCGCCATCACCATGGCCACCGTCATCATGCGTGCCCTGACGTGCGTGATGAACACCTGTGTCCACCATCCCTTCCAGCAGCGCTGAGCATGCTTGCCTGGGGTGTGGACGGCACAGCGTTCACGGTAGTCAGTGATTGAGGGTGTGGCTGATGCCACAACTTCTGGGGAGACGTTAGCTGCCCAGATCCTTTAATTCCTTCTCCTTGGTTGTAGGAGCCCACTGTAAGGGGCCAGGACGTCTGTGTGGAGCAGAGCTACACCGCTGAGGAGGCATCGGCAATCACATTTCTTACGACCACCTCAGAAGATTTTGATACGTCTCAGGTTTGAGAGGGAAAGAAAAAGGCCAAGTGGAAGGGAGTACCCTCACTGGGGGTCCTGAAAGGGCCTGCACATGGGCAGTACTGTTTGAGGCCGTGAGTTCTTCTGTACTCCTTCCCCTTGGTAAAGAGACTGAAGCGTCACTTTGCTGGTAATATTTGACAGCCATTTCCAGGAAGTTGACTCAGCATCTGGAAAGCTGATCAGTCACTGTTTAAAACATGAGCCACAGCCAGGTTGCTGTGAATAAGAGTGTGTGCGGTACAGCTGTGAGCCCCTGAGTTCAGATCCCAGCGCCAGGGGAGAAGCTGAACAGGGCCACCTGTGTGCCTGTGACCCCAGTGCTGGGGCCCGGGGTGGCAGACACAGGAGGACCCCTGGGCTCACTGGTCACTAGCCTAGCCAACAAACCGACAAGATCAACAAAACCCACCCAATACGGGCGTCTTCCTCTGCCCTTAGTGTGTGTATGGGTGGGTATGCTCATCCACGTGTGTTTTTAGTTGCAGGTGTGTCTGAGCCACTGGTTCATTGCAGGCCAGCTCACTCCTTGCTTTATCACACCCTCTTCCCCCACCAGAAAATAGCATCCCTCTTCACCAAAGCACCGGAGCTTTGCTCCACACACCACCCCAGCTCTGTGCTTTCCCGGCAGAGGCTCAGCAAACAGCTACAGGACAGTGAAGCTGTGAAGACGCTGGCTGGGCTCCGCTAGCGCTCAGGCTGGAGCCCCTTCCTGTGTCTGTAAGGTGGTAAGAAATCTGAGCAGACTTAGAACAAAGGGGGCAATAGGGAGGCGAAGTGCAGGGCTAGGAGAAAACCCGTTAACTGGAGCCCTTTGCTGGGCAGAGCTGTTTCAGAGACAGGGGGACCTGTGGTCAGTAGAGGGCAGTGTTGCCTCAGCAAATATTTTAATAACCGCCGCCAGGCTCTGGCCAGCTCTCCAGAGCTTTGGCAGGATTGCTGGACTGGACAGAGGCCAGCCGGTCTGTCCATCTGAACAAAAGCAATAAAGAAGATGGACACCTGTGTGCTTACGGTCTACGTCCCATATTTCCTGTGTAAAGCTTTGGCTGTTCTGTCCACATCCCACCCTGCTGCGGGAGAGCCCACCCACCGTGGGCCAGGCCTGTGGCCGCTGCAGGCGATTGATTGCATCTTTGTTCAGTGAAGCACCTCCTTCACTTTTGCACTGTTTTGATTTTAGCTTCTGAGACAGGCTTTACTGTGCAGGCAAGGCTGGCCCGGGACTTGGGGTCTTTCTGCCTTCCCTGGAGTGCCGGTATTGCCGAGAGCCTCAGTACACCGGGCCATCTCTCTCGATGTCTGTGAAGATGTGTCCCCAGAGCTTCTGCCTCATTAGCCTTTTCCTTCCAGGCCTCCTCTTCATCTCCCCTGCAGCTCACTCCTGTTCTGTCTAGGCGAGAGTGTGAGGGTCTGGTCTGTGGGTTAGGCAATGAGGATGGTTTGAGAGATGGAGCAGATCTGTCCCATGAGATTTTCCCGTTTCTGGGGACAAACTCACAGCTGCAGCACCCAGAGGAACAAGGTGGAAGAGCCTTGGCCACACTGGCCAGACCATGAAGGCAGCTTGAGTCACAGACTCAAAGCTGGGCACCAGGCTCTGCCATTCTTCATGGTTTCCTTAGAGCTCTCTAGAAAACATCTCCTCCACCTCTCCAAACATCCTGTAGGTAGGCTCACTTTCTTGGTTTCCCTGTTTGGAGATGCCAGAGGCAGTCCTTCACTTGAGGACAGACGCCCAAGGCTCTGGGGCCACTTGGTTTAACCAGGGCTCAGTCAGGTCCTCATTCTGGCCCTTCCAGGATAGAGGCCATTTCTCATGGGTAGAATTGTAGGAGCCAGCACGTAGGTGTGGAAGATGCAAGGGCAGCCAGTAGCCCAGCTATGCTGACACTAAAAGATTAATGAGGCTGTGTGGATGAGGAATGTCTCCTCAGCCAGCTGCTGGCCCTTAGAGCAGAGCCTGCTGTGTTCTGGCCTGTCAGCTGGGTCCTGGAGAGGGCACCTCACCAGTGAGCTGGCACAGAAGGAAGGGCCCGGAGCTCAACCCTGGCCTCAAGGCAGTGTGTGGGTCTGCAGTGGCCTCGAACTAAGCCTTCTCAGAAGCACCAAGCTGACACTGCTTGTCCTGTCCACCTTCCTGCCTCCACTTAGGGCCACAGCTCCTAGCAGGGCCTGTGCTCACACGTCACTTTGACACTTTGCTTCCAGAAGACTGGCTGTTGACAAACAGCAAGGACCCTAGTGGGGAGAGAGGAGGGAGGGAGGAACTGAAAAAGAGGAGGAAAAATGAAGAGAGGAGAGAAATCGAGAGAAGGAGGGGCAGTAGTGGCATTGTGTATGTGTATTGTGTGTGGGTATGTATATGTGAGTATGTGTGTGAGTATATGTGTGAGCATGATTGTGCATGTATGTGAGTGTGTGTATATGTGTGAGTGAGCATGCATGCTCTTGTGTAGAAGACTGAGTGTGTGGGGTGGTGATCCATGTCAGGGGTTCCATTTAAGTGCTGGCAATCTTTTGCTTCTAGTCCCATCTGGCTTCCTTCACCCACTCCAGGGCAGGAAGGGCAGCTTCTCTGCACTCCTCCCTGCAGGAAGGGACCCTTGGCTGTGAGAAGCATCCCTTCAGCTTGCCTTTGCACCATCACCAGCCAGCATCTGTCCCTGCCCCCCAAGCCTGGCCTTCTCTTTCTGTAGAATCGGAGTTTCCAGTCTTCCTTCCTGGCCTTCCAGTGAAGTGATGGTGGAGACAGAACACGTGACACTAGTGAAGGGTGCACGCCGCAGAGCCCAGGGCTGGGCACCCCAGAGCCCAGGGCCAGGCACCCCAGAGCCCAGAGCCGGGCACTGCAGAACCCCGGGCTGGGCAGCTTCCTAGAGTGAGGACTGTCAAAAGCTGTCCCAAGTAGCAGCTGTGGGGAAGCCCCATCTCAGTGAGGCCTGCTGCTCTTTCCCTGCTGCTCAGGGCTGGCCCTGAAGGGGTTCTTTCTACACTTGCTGTCCTCACAAGCCTGTCTAGCCTCTGGTCCTCTATTACCCCTGCATCTTGCATGACCTGTGGTTATATTTCCCCAAATAGAAGCGGGGATGCCTCAGGCATGTGCAGATCATGTGGAGCGTGGACGGAGGCCCCCTGTAACATGTAAGCTGTCCGCAGGCCCATCCGCAGGCAGCTTCCCAGTCCTTGGTCAGGTTTTAGGCTGTAGCTCTGCTTCCCTGAGACCGTCAGGCAGGGTCAACATGATGCGGAACATCCAGATGTTTGGAAATGTCCAGATGGAGGATCTAATACTTGTAGTTGTTTGTCTGACTGCCTGTGGACACACTTTAGTGAAAACAAACAGACGTGTAAATAAAGCCTGGCATATCTTTTTGTAACACATGGACAGGCTTTCTTTTGCTCTTTCTTCCTTCCTGCAGGCATTATTCTGATGCTATGCTCTGTAGAGCTGCTACAAGCCAGCACTGGCCACACTCAGCCCACCCTCCCCGGAGGCTCCTCAGTGGAAAGGATGCTGTGGCGGGGCTTCCTGTGCCACGGAGAGCAGAGCTGGTCCAGCCCTCTTCACTTCTGTTCTTCTACACACCTCCCTACTCACCCAGCCTCCCTCCCTCCACCTTCTCTCCACCCCATCTCCCTCGCCTAGCTCCCACGTGCCCTGTACCGTGTGCCGTAGTCTTCACCAGCTGTGGCTGTTCACGGGGTGAGACACGTGGACACCTGGCTGGGAAACTGCAGCTGTGCACACCAGGTTTGTGTGTGTTTCTTCCTGGGCCATCCCTGGCCAGTCTCACCTCTCCTTGGCCTCATAATCCCTTCCCTGCTTTTCTAGGGTGGGGGTGGGGCCTTCTGGGGCTCAGGGATCACCGAGAAAGGCCATTCCTACAAGCAGGGGGCTGTGTACACAGAAACTTGTAGGCATCCTTTCCTAATCTTCAGAAACTCTACGTGAGCACCTCTCTCTGGAATGGCTCCCCCGCCCCGAGGCCTGGGAGGCCAGCCATACCAGAGGGAGGTCAGGCCCTGTGCCTTCTCCTTGGCGAGTCCTTCCTTGGCACCCCAGGTGGTAGCATTTGGGCAGGGCTGCTGGCTTAGTTCCTTCAGCGTCTTCCCTCCTGGTGGGAGACAGCAGCCTTGGGAAGGGAAGGGCTGTGGCTCTTGGAGCTTAATTAAACATATTTACAAAGTTGAGGCCCAGTTAGCCAGTGAGGGACGATGAGGGAAGCTGGCTCTGTACTGCAAGATTAATAAACCAATTAAATAAAGACAGAGGTGGCTTGGTGGCCCCACAGGGGCGGAAGGCAGCTTTGACAGCTGCTCTTTCCTGGTGATTGCCACACATTCCGAGGCTCAGACAGCCTGGGCTCTCCTCATTCTGGGAGAGAATACCCCAGGCTCTTGTCCTGTCTAATCTCTCACACAGCTAGTGAAGTTGTTTGCTCAGCCTGCGGGTTGGATGTCATGTTTAGTCAACTGGGAAGAAAAGAAAACAAAAGCGATTTCCCCCCACCCCAATGAAAAATAAAAACAAAAAAGAAAGCACCCATGCGAGTCCATTTGTCTTCTCGAGGCACACCATTCCCATAGCAGTGGAAACGGCAAGGCAGAGAATTATGGGGGCCCAGAAAACTGCCTGTACAGGAGCCTCCCTGGGGTACCCCCTTCTGCAGACTGACAGTTTTCTGGTGTCTCTTGTCCTCTTCTCATCACTGCTAATGGCCAGTTCTGCGTCTCCCATGTGGAACTCCTTCTTCGTGTTAGCAGGGTTGTGAAGATATGCTCTGTGGAGATGACAGAGCCAGCAGTGGCCATGCTCTCTGCCCATTGTTCTTAGAGGCTCATCCATGGAACGAGCACCACCACACAGCTTTCGGGAGCCGTAATGTCTGTCCCTGATCTGCTCTCTCTGCTTGCACTTCTGTTCCTCCCTGTTGCCTAGGAAAGAGCTGACAGATACTGACCCTGATGCCATTAAACCCACACAACAAGGCACCAACTGGGGCAATGGGCAGAGGATATGGAAACCTCTGTCCTACTCAGAACCAGGAGGGACGGAGGGGAAAGATACCCACAGTTCCCGAAGGATGGAACATGCACCACCAGAGACAATAAATGTGGGTAGTTGGGGCGTCTTATAGTTTGGATCTCATCCCCCAGAAATTTGTATGCGAAGGCTTAGTCCCTGAAGGTGCTGTTGAGAAGTGGTGGAAATTTCCCAACGAACTAGGTCATGCATGGGTCATGCCCTTGAAGGTTTATCCGGACTCATACCTCTCTTGTTTCCTGGCTACCCTTGTTCCAACACATATCCTACCATGATGTTCTGCCCCCTGCAGGCCTCAAACAAGAAGGCCAAATGACCATGGACTGCATCCTGTAACGGGATGGGGGGAGGGGGGCAAATTTACCCCCCTGTGCTCTTTATCTCGGGCCTTTTGTTCCAGTGATGGACCGTTGTCAGGCTTGCTACCCTCACTCAGCAGAGCAGACCCTGGAGCTTAGGGTACAGGGGTTGTGTCATCGGTCCTGTCTTGGTTTCAATAGCTGTCAGATTGCTTCCATATAGACTATGGTGGATGCCAGGAGCCTGCCAACTCCAAGAGGGAGTTCTTGGGAATCTTTTTTCCTTGTTTGGAGGAAAAGATAAAGAAACAGAGAGATAGTAATGAAGTCAGTTATGCCCACTCCATGAACTTGTCAGGGAATCGATGAGAATGATATTAAGCGGTGAGTTCCAGACAGATGTAAATGTAGGCAGGTATGAGACACGTGCCTCACTTCCTGTCTGGAAGAAGAGCGGATCGGGCTTCGGTGGTTCATCAGGTGCTCGCCAGCGCCTCATTGGGCAGGACAGCACTTGGGCTCAGGACTGTGCTCTGCAGTGTCCTGTCAAACTTGGCCCCTCCCAGCTGCTAACCCCGAACATATCTAGTGCTTCATTCTCTCATCTGCAAAGGGAGGCTGCTGGGCTGCTCGCTGCAGGACGGTTAAGAGACAAGCAGCTCATGTAAGTCCTGGCTGGCCGGCAGCACGCTAGTGCCGCGCCATCTTCAAGCTTTGTGTCACACGGGCATTGCTCCTACATGTGGCAGATGGTCTCCTGTTCCTCTCCTTCCCAAAGGACCCAGCCAGTCTGTCTGCTGCATGGGGCAGACAGTCTGTGAAAGTCACGTGGCCTCGACATCTGCTGTTAGGGGTTCCTGCAAAGCGGCGCAGGGAGGCATGAGGTATGAGGTGAGGAGCAAGTTCAGCATGTCCTGGGCTAGCTCTGGGCTGGGCGCAGGGAGCACCGTCATCCCTGTTTGCTCCTGGAACCCATCGAAATCACTTCAGAGGAAGTAACCTCAGGGTTCTACAACTGTGGACTCCTGAGGATGGAGCCGTTGTCCCTCGTGAGATGCGCAGAGTCAGACTGTCACAAGGATCCATCGCAGTCTATCACCAGTTGCACCAGACTCCATGAGCACAGCGTTTCTTCAGGGAACTTTAGCTGAATCTGGTGGTTTACACGTGAAATCCCGGCACCCGGGACACTTGAGACAGGCTCACACAAGCCTGAAACTAGCCAGGGCACATATTGAATCCTAGACTAGCGCAAGGTGTGTAAGAAAGGGGAGGGAGCAGGAGAGTAAGAGGGCAAGAGAGTGACAAAGTGGCTGGTTGATCCTTTTAAGGAGCAACTTAACCAAGCCTGCCAGGTGTGGCTACCTGGTAGGCAACGCATGATGACATCATAGGTTGCTAGGCAACCCAGAAGCAGGCTGCCTGAAGGCTAACAGTGCAGAAGGAGGAAAGGTCTGTGGTGGCTCCTGGTTTGAGCAGATGCAGCCCATCATGGCGGCAGGGTGAGCCGCTGGGGCTCCTCCTTCTTCATGGCAGAGAGGAACAGGAAGCAGAGAGAGAGGATTAGAAGCAGGGCTGGACTACACGACCTCATGGCCACCCCGCAGCGGTCCACCTCTCCACCTGGGGCAAGTGTCCAAACACTGGACATTCCACAATCTCAGCAGCTTTAAGTGAAAATTAAGTGAAATTAGTGCTGTCCCCCAGTTATGTAATCAGTGTGGCCTCTGGCCAGAATGTTCCAACCTCTGTCCCTCCACAGATCTTATTTTGTTTCTCTAGGTGTCACTCACAGTGCTACCTCGTGAGCTAACGGGAGCAGGACATTTTGTTATGGAGACTCATCAGCTACTTCACCCGAGTTCAAGTGCACACAGCACACACTAAACTACCATTGAAGACTCTGTTCTCTTTCAATTTTGTTAAAAGAGAAAAGGCTTCCTGAGGGATTTGTGCCCATAATTAGAACCACTCATTTTTCTGATTTCTGGGATATACAAAAAGCCATTTCCAAAATTTATTCAAAGATTATTAATTACAGCACTTAGCAGCAATGTCTCATTGAATTCATTTATAAAGGATTGGGAAATTAAAATACTGTAGATTTCAATACAATTTCCCCAGTGCATTTTTTGGGGGAAAATGCATTTATTTTATTGCACACTTTATGTGTCAAAACCCGCAAGCCGAGATTTAGCTCATTCGACTTGTGGGAAAGCCGTGCACACAGGCATCTCTTCAGCAGCGCTTGCTTCCCTGCTAAGCCAGTCTGAGATCTTCCTTATTTTCTGTGACAAAAAGCCTGACTTAAATTTTTAATTCATGCCAAAATGACAATATATGTTTTCAGGACTATTATAAGACCCGCTGTAAGAGGGATTACTTCTAATCTTATAAAAAAGATTACTGAAAGTAAAATCCAAAATCAAGAATGACACGATGGAAATAGTCTGTTTTATAATAGATTATAAAAGCCAGGATAAATTTACAGCCTTTTCTCAACATCTAGTTTGTCACAGTTAAATGGCCAGAGCAGCCCCAATGGAAAGTTATTTACAATAAACAGAACATAATCAAAAACTTTAAAAAAACCTCTGCACTTTTCTTTAAATTAGACAGGGGCATGTATTGTTCTGAACTTTAAGATTAGCTTCTGGGAATAATAAGAATCATGTATAAAAAGAAATAGAAATGATTCTTTTATTTGATTAGACACTGAGATAAACTCTCCAAGTAATTTAATGAAACAGGAAGTTATGCATTGTTCGGAATAAGGGGATCCAGAAACGGGCGCCTAATTTTATTGTTGGATTAATAAGAGGTGTAGAAAGGCACATTTAAAACATTTTATAAGCTTAAACACCTCAGGACCATTACAACTGGAAAACATATCTTATTATACTGTTTGATAAAACAGATTTTAATTGCTTATCGAACAGTGCACAGGGAATTGAGAGACATTCCCTAAAGTTTTGATCTCAGTCTCGGCACAGCTTGAGGACTGGCGTGTTCCTGCAAGGCCTGAGCTTGATTCAGTTAGTGCTCTGAGACAACCGTGCTGTGCCGGCTGCTGGGAAAATCTTCTCCCTCCTTCCTCCGTCCTCCGTCCTCCCCCCTCTCACTGCTGCTTCCACCTCCCTCCCTACCACGGCTGCCATCCTGGGTGTGCTCTGTGACCCGGAAGAAATAGCAACATCTCTCTCTCCACCCCCTCTCTGCAAGGCGTGTGTGTGTGTGTGTGTGTGTGTGTGTGTGTGTGTGTGTTGTGTGTGGAGTATGTCTGGTATAACAGGTGTGTGTAAGCTCTGTGTGAGGGCATGTGGTGTACACAGGCATGTGTGTGGTATATACAGGAGTGTGTGAGAGGTATAGGTGTGTGGTATACATGGGCCCGTGTATGGTGTGTATGGTGTGTGTGTGTGTGTGTGTGGTATACAAGGCCTGTGAGAGGTAGGTGGGGTGTGGCTTGCTCCCCATGGCTCCCTCAGCCTCCTTTCTTTGAGAACCTAGGACCACTGCCCCAGGGATGGCTCCACCCGCAGTGGGACAGCCCCTCCCCCATCAGCCAGTAATTAAGAAAATGCCCTACAGGCCTGCCTGCAGCCCTATCTGAACTAGGCATCTTCTTACTTGAGGTTCCTTTTTCTCAGATGGTGTTAGCTTGTGTCAAATTGACATAAAATTGGCCAGTACAGGGACCTTCACCATACCTCAAGCCTGCTGCACACATGATCTTAGGCTTCAGCCTCTACTAGCCAGGAGAGAGCTTTTCCAGCATGTACGTGGTGGCCTGTGGCAGGCCTGAGAGAGCTAAGGTAGAGCTGCTAGAGCAGAAAGAGGGCACACCTGGGCATGTGCAAAACACTAGCTGGAGAAGAGGCAGCCCTGCCTTGCTCTGTCCAGCGCAGAAGCCTCGGCCATGGCTGCCTGTCTGGGGAGTCCTTGTTCCAAGTTTGTGTGCTGGGTTTGTATAATACATACTAGGTTTTGAAGACAGCATGAAAAAGGATGCAAGCTCATTTGAAAAGGGTCAGATAATAAAATAGGAGCCTCTGGGAAAGATGGAGTTTTAAAAGGTATTATTAATCAGAAGCTCATCTGTTTCTTTTACTTCTTTTCTTTAATGGTAGCTCCTAGAAAACCTAGCTGCATCCTTGTTCTCCTTCTACTGGCCAGCACCACCCCGGGTGATGAGAGTGGTCCACACAGAGCACAGGCAGGTAGAGGCTCCCCAGGCATGGTGGAATGAAGGGGTATTTCCTGGCTGTGGGATTTGGGGGAAGGTTGGTAAGAGCTAAGGCTGTAGAGGCTACAGCTGTGTCCTGTCTCAGAGCACCCTGTAACAGAGCCTGCTGAGTCCTAAGGTCTCAGGAAAGGGCTTGAAAGGGTGTGATCTGGTGGGACTGTACTGTTGATAGTCTGGCTTCTCTGTGAAAAATGGAATGAGGAACATGAGCAGGGTTAAAGCAGAAGACCAGGCAGAGGGTTCAGGCTGTCTCGGTGAGGAGACAGTTACGGCCTGGCTGCTGTCAGTGTGGGTGTGGAGCTGAGGACAGTGACAGCCGGGAATCATCTAGAAGGAACTCGAAGGAACAGAACTCTTTGGCTCTGAAGCTCACGGAATCCTGGTGGAGGGACAGGAAGGAGGCTGTTCTGTCTTGACATTCACTGTGGGGAGCCAAAGGCTCAGAGAGCTGCTGAGAGCCTGTCACTGAGCTAGTGTGTCCTGGCAGGCAGTCCTGCAGCCTCTGTCCACCTGGGTGCCATCCCTAGTGGTATTCTTGGAGGCTGCTGCCCCATGAAGCATCTGCCCAGTGGGTTTCCTTTCCTCAGAGACTGGTGTTTGGCCGAGGCGGAGAGGGAGGTGCCTGGCACCCTGAGGCCTGCGTGCTGCCGCTTTCCCGGCCTGTGGCACGGCAGCTCTAGCCTTTGATGCACCAGACTTTTGACATCAGACCTGACACGGGAGCTGTTCCTCAGCCTTCCACCTGCTCCCCTCAGGTGATCTTGTTCACGGCTCACTTTTGGACTTTTTGCTTAGGATGTGAAATCAAGTGACTTTCCTCCCTGGCCTCAGACTCTCTTAAGATGTAACATATGCAGAAGCCTGTGACTGTCTAACAGGGTGTTCAAGGCTCTCCTCACCTGGTCCTCCTCGTCCCAGCCTCAGCTCCTGTTGCTCCTTATGGGTCTTCAAGCCTGCTCTGCTGCCCAGCTGCCTGCTGCCCTCATTGACGACTGCCCAGGCTGACTTCTGCCTGCTGTTCATGCCCAGTTCTCGTTGCCTGATCATGACCTGTGAGTGTCCCACAGCCTCGGTAAAATGGGCACTTTCTTCCTGAGTTCCTCTCTTCCCATCTCTCACTGTAGTGCAGCCTCCTTTGCCTTTTACGTGGGCCTCTGTCCTAACTCGAAACAGCCTTGTATCTCCAGTTCACAGGGTTATCTTCCCCTCTGTGCTGTTGAGTTTTCCTGGGTGTTTTGTCACCTGGTGATGCCTAATAAGTAGGATTTATGGGCCCTTTGGGTTGAGGGTGTCCTCATTTTGTATGGGGACTGGGGCAGGAGTAAGGGTGGAGGGTGTGAGAAGGAAGGGGTATGTGTGACAGAACTTCAGAAGATGCTACCTCTGCCCTCTGCAGAGCCCCGCCCCTGGGATGCTCCTGACAGCAAGTGTTTCCAGGGCTCCCCACAGGCCTAACTCTGCTCTAGCGGGAAGGAGCAGTTAAAAAGTTGGAGATGAGTTTACCTTGGGAACTTACAGGACCAAAGGTGTTCTGTAAGGTGTTTGCTTGATTGAATGCTCGTAAGAGCACTGACCATGCAAAGCTCCCCAGCATGATTCCAGAACCCTGCAGGAAGGCAGGGCGTTCTGGAATGCTTGGTGTTTGGGACACTCTGTGGATGGACCAAAGGCTGACCCTCACATGGGATCTTTGTTAGGGTGCAGGACTGCAGCATGCTGGCTGAGTACAGAAGCAGGCAACAGTCTTAGGATGCTCAGTTAGTGAAAGTGTGGAGATGATCAGAGCACTGGCTACAGACCAGGATGCCCCCTACAGGGACCTGGGGTACAAAGTAACTACATGGAACTTCCGAGAGAGGTCATATCTCCATAGCTGGCCAAATTGGGTTGATGGGATAGGAGGAACAGAAGTGGCTATATCTCAGAGGCAGTGCATCCATTAGCCAACGTTGCCAAATCCAGGCACCTGCATACTGTGTTTGATAACTTTACAGGTGTTCAGGAAAGTTGTAGAGGACCTAACACCATCTCTGGAGAACTCCCCTGAGGAAGAAGGGAAGGAGGCTGAAGCAGAGGCTTTTTAAGCATGGCTGGGACATATCAGCTGGGGTTGGGAATGGGGTAGTGTCGAGCTTTAACTCACAGGCTAGACTTTCAGGCTCCATAAGTGATGTCATGCACTGGCTGAGGCAGAACACCCAGGGGATTTGCTAAGAATTATTTAGTGCAGATTCTGGCTCAGCAGGTCTAAAGCCATTCAATTATCTCCCAGAGCATCTTGTAGTCTGGCATGGGAGAAGAGTTAAAGGAGGGCAGAAGGCTGGCAGCTTGTGTGGACTTGGTATCACTTTGTCTTTTAGACCTCACTGAAGGCATGCGAGGCCCAGTCACTGAAATGCAGGCAGAGGCCAAGGGCAAAATTTCCAGGCCCACAAATGTTCCCGGTGGCCAAAGCTTCCCTTTCCTCTGTCACCCCAGTGGCATGCTGTGTAGCTCAGGGTCACTGTCAAACTTTAGCTAACATTTTTAGACATCTGCATGAAAAATAAGCACAGACCGGGGGCTGGTCCCAGAGTCAGTGTCTGGGCTGGGTTTAAGGTCATATGTGGTTCATGACTTCGCAGATGATGGTGCCTCGAGTGCTGGACCTCACTGTGATAGAACTTGTGCATGTCCAGAGACCAAGAAGAAAAAGGAGAGAGGGTCAGAGGGAATGTATGAATCCAGCACAGCCCAGAACTTGCTGAAATTAGTGACTGATGCCAAGCCCCAGATCTGGGAAACTCAGGCAATGCCAAGTGGGCTAAATCCCCAAAAGTGCACACATAGGTGCTTCAGATTAAAAATGCTAAGGGCCAAACACACACACAAAAATGTTCTTCAAAGAACACCAGAGGGAAGGTACCACATTTAGCAAAGGGCAAAGGGCAAAACGCAGCAGGGCCATTGTCACTTGTGGAAATCATGACAGCGGAGAAGGGTCAAGTATTTAAACTGTTAATGTAATGACCGGCTAAGAATCTGTACCAGGGGAGAGAAGAGATACTGTCTTAGGCAGACACAAGGTAAGGCGCCCATCACCCTTGCCAGAATGTTAGGAACTCTTCAGAGAGAAGAAAACTGTCAGGTGTGCGACTCAGATCCACATGAAGACAGGAGGAGAACCAGGCAGGGATGACTGAAGGCACCACGAGATGCTGCGAGTCCTTATTCTTCACTGATCTGACGGACCAGTGCTCAAAGGACAAGTGATGGGGTGGAGAAGCAGCTCCATGCAGAGGTCTTGCCCACCTGTGGCATGTGAGAGGCCCTGGGGTAGGGGGGAGGCCGCAGCTCAGTTGGTAGAGTGCTTGCCCAGCATGGACAAACCCATGATCCCAAGTGGAGTCAGCTGGGCACGGCAGCATGTACTCATGTAATCCCGGAGGTCAGGAGATGGGGGCAGGAGGACCAGCTTTGAAAGGTTGCGGCCAGCCTGGGATATATGAGACCCTGTCTCCAAGCTAACGAGTTAACCAACGGCATAAACGAATAACAATGCTAATAATGATAACAGAGATTGTTCTGCTAAGTCATGTGACAACAGTGTGTGACTAGGTGAAACAGAAGTCAGCGGATGTCAGAGCAGATTGAAACATGGCGTCTTGGAGGCTCACCAGTTACACAGGAAAGTCATGTGGCTTACCTGGTCCCTCCCTTGCTGAGTTCTTGGCACAGCTGCCTCCAGGCAATCAGGACCGCAGGCACTCGACTTTCACGAGCCACCATCCATGGGGGCTTCTTGCCAATGCAGTTGTCCGTAAGGAACCCTAATGAAGTCGTGGATTCACCAGTCTGCTCCATGGTGGAGCTGTTTTTTCCTTCTGTGGTTGGTGTCTTCTCTGGGGTAACTTTGATCACATCTCCCTAATGCAACAGTTGTTTGTAAAGCTCCACATTATATATTAAGACAGACGAGCCAAGAATATAGGCAAGGAAGGACATTTTGATACAGTTATCCTCAGGAGCAAGCAGCAGCCATTGATACCTTCAAGATTTCATTAGTGTTTCTCTCAACAGGAGTTTAAGCTTGTGTTAGCAGGATTTTCAGTGGGGACCCTGATGGCTATGCCCCGAGGGGGTCTCAGCTTTGTTCTGCTGCAGACTCTACAGGAGATGAAAAAGTCTGCTGGGCTTCTGTGTCCAACCAGGCCTCTTACTAGCTAATCCCTGGATACTTTGGCTTTTGTTTGTGTCCCTAGTTGCCCTGCAGGAGGGTTAGAGGGGACATAACTCAGCACAGGGTCTGGACGGATCGGCACAGAAGAGAGACCACGGAGTGGTGAGCAGCTGGAGATCCACACTCAGCAGGCCCTGAGGAGTGCACGTGACTTTGTGCTCGGCTCCCACACTTCCTGCGTGTGCCAGCATCTAAACAGAAAGCACAGTTGTTGTGTCACCCGTGATATTAAACACATGATTGATGGTTCGGGCTGAACGGCTCAGGTGCTCACATTCTGGAGTTTCAATCAGTGGAGGCTTATGAGTTTATGTCAGACGTGCTCAGAAGCACCTTGAAGAATGTGGTTTCATGAGGTGTGAAAAGATGCTTTCTGCTGTGTCTGTGCTTGAACATGCATGTGCTGTGGCCCGTGGGGGTACTGTGGGTCCTGAAGTACCAGGTAAGAGAAGGTCGGGGCAGGCTTCTCTGCCAGGGACCATTAATATGCGTGTTGCTGACAGACAAGGTGGAAAACTATACAGTTTTTTGCAGTGTTTTGCAAATTTATTTGGATGCGGAGATTTGAGAAAACACGCATAAGGCCACAGGTGCACGCATACATACACACAGGAGAAATGGCATTAGGACCTTTTTCTCTTCAGCATGCTCTCTCAGTTATTCCGCGGTTCCTGACCTAGAAACAGTGTATCCTCTCCAAGTGGCAAATGTGCTCTTGCGCTCCCCCAGAGGCCAGGCTAGGGACTGCAGCTTGTTTATTTAACCTTGGATACCCATCTGCTACCCTTGGCACAGGGATGGTTCCAGCTGGGAGCAAGCTGGAGCGTGGACTGCAGCCTCTGGACTTTGGAGCACGCTGCTGCCTCACAGGGTTTCCTGAGCGATGGCGGCTCTTCTTCCAGCCTTCCTCCTAAGCCGCACGCAGTCCATATCTTCTCCTGGGCTCAGGCTCACGTGACCTCTACTGTAGAATGCTGTCCTCCAGACATGACCTGGTTCTTCCCTCTTGGGTGCTCAGCATCTCTGATTACACAAAAGAGAGTCATTAACTTTCCCTCATGGAGCAGAGGAATGGCTCCAGAGATCCCTCTCTCCCCAAGGGATGGCTAGACAGTTAACAGCTGCTGGGAGAGTATTTCCTTCTCCCCCACACGTCCATAAGCAGCCCTAACTCAGCTCATTGTCCGATAGGCTGGGCATGGATGGACCCTTCTTTAGTTTTTGGTTGGTTCCCTATCTGAGCCAGACTGGCCTTTGCTCACATCTTCCCCAGGAAACGCCATGTGACATCTCTCTAGGACCTTTGCAACTAGTGTCAGTGTCCTGACTCAAGAGGAGTCCAAGTTAGAACAACTCTGAGGGTCAGAGGGCACAGGCAGAGGGCGCTCCCCGAGAAAGTGTGGTCAGCTCAGAGGGTTTCTGGTGGTGGTGGGATTGTCAGTGTGAGGTGCTTGAGTCTCAGGATGTCCTGAGCCAGAGGTGGACTCTGGATCTGGGGCTCTCACTCAGCCCTCTCTGCAGGAGAACAGGAAGCTAGCATCTTCCCCTAGGTGTTGGGGAGGGTGGCTGGCCACGGGGCTCAAGCTGCTCTCAGAGAATGAGGCTTTAAAGAATGTTCATTCTCTTTCTTCTCTCAACTGGGATCTCTCTGCCAGCAGCCCCAGAGGGAACAATTAGGTTGTTTATCCAAACCTCAGCCACTTTGCTATGTAATTGATTTTTCATTGAGTGTATTTAGGAGAGGTTATTTACATGAATGCAGGCCCGCCAGGGACAGCAGCACCCTTGTAAGAAAAGGGAGAAGTATGGATCGAGGGAGGGTCAGAGAGGAGAAAGCAGGATAGATTGAGCGTCTTGGCTTCCAGAACCTGGGCTGATAGTCTGGTCAAATCCTTAACCCTTCAAACCCTGTCCTCATTTAAAAGGTTAACAGAGTTTCCTTTAAACAGTGCTGGGAAGGTGCCGGCCACTGAGCCACAGGCACTGAGTGGCCAGGCCCTTGGTGTCTGTTGTCACAACCATTGCTCCCCATGCTACAGAAGCTTTTCCAGCCTCAGCTTGCCCGCTGCTGTCCAAGGCCCAGCCTTACCTTGAACACTTCTCCTTCTCAAAGCCTCCTCTGCAAGCCCTAGTCTTTCTGCAGCCACCCCCGACTTCCACAAACAGCTTTGAGGATTAGCTGCAGCACCCTCCTTAAAAATGTTTTAAGTAAAACATAATTACATTCCCTCCCTCCAACCCCTCCTAGTTCTCCTTTCTTGGTCTCTCTTCCTTCTCTTTAATTATTATTGATTTTAGGGCCTCAGCAATCATTTGTTACCTGCAGTTCTTCATCTGGTCATCTGGGGTTGGGACCTCATAAAATAGCCCCTTTCAACTTTAGTCTGTTGGTCTTGTAGATGTATTGTGCAGCCTCCCTGTCATAGCTAAGCTATGCACTCTCACAGCAAACCTCTGGTCATCGTGGCTCTTACAATCTTTCCACCACCTGTCCTACAGTGTCCCTGGATCTTAGACACAGGAGTTGTGTTATAGATGATCAGTTGTTCTCTGCATTTTGACCAGCGGTACCTTTATGTAATGGTCTCCATATGCTGTGAAGAGAAGCCACTCTGATGGATGGTGACATAGCACCGTATTTTAAACCTTAGGTGTGAGCTACAGAGTTTTACTCTCCTTTATTCCCCTTGTAGATCAGGAGTCAGTCAACCACATATGGCCCATTGGTATTTATATAGTCTGTAAGTTAAGAATCATTTCCATATTTTAAATGGTTGAGAAAGATCAACATTTTGTGATAATAAACAAAATAAACAAAACATCAATATTTTGTGATACACTGTAATTGTTAGATCCCAAAGCAGCCCCCACAAACAGCAGTGGTTCTGACAATGTCCTAAAGATGGCAGCCTGGACCTAACCCAGGTGGGATTCTTACCATCTGGTAAACAGAAACCTAAACTCAGCGTTTCTCAAAAACCTCTTAAGGAAGCTTTTGTTTGTGGGGAAAGCCACTCTATCCGTCTCTACCTCCTAAGGCCAAGTAGCCCCAGCAAAGGGCATCTAGTTCCCAATTAACCCAAACGGCCTGTAACTGGTCAAAGTGCCCTAGCTAACTCCCTGGCCGCTCTAGCCGGCAGGCCATGTCTCAATGCTGCCTGCCCCATAAAACTGCCTTTGCCCTGCTCCTCAACAAGACACTGCTCTCTGTCACCCGGGGCAGCCTGGCCGTTTACCCCCCAATAATCTATCCATGGCACAGTCGACTTTAGTAGTTTTGTTCTGCTTACAGCTATTAGGTGAACGTCAAAGTTCAGTGACCACACAGCTGGTGCGTGCAGCCCTCCAAGTTCACTTGCCTGTTGCCTGAAGCTGCCTGTTGCCTCGGTGTGGGTCGGCAGCACACGGCAGTTTTCTTGGGTGTTTAGGAATTTGGGACCTTAAATTGGGAGACCGGAAGCTTCGCTGAAGTACCTGAGCAAAGCCTGAGGGTGTGAGGCATGTGAACCCTGTTTGGAGAATAAAGCATTTACTGACAGCAGGAACAGCAGGTGCAAAGGTCCTGAGACAGAGGCTGGAGGCAGTGGGCTGGGAAGTGGGGGAGTGATGGGGAGGGAGAAGGAAGGTGTGTGGGGGAGGGAGAAAGAAGGAGAAGGGGCAGTCTGAAAGGCTCTTTGTCCGTTGTGAGGGTTCCTTCTTTTTCCTTGAAACGCTGAGTCATTTAGGGTTTTCACACAGAACAGAAGCGGTCTGATTTCTGTCTGTAGTAACGACGGGGGAGGTGTTCTAAAATGAGAACACTGACTTCAGAAACAGCATGGCGACACTCCTCTGTAGTCCCAGCACTGTAGAGGCGGAGGCTGGGGGTTTTGAGGTTGAAGGTTGTTTGCCTGAACTTCTCAACTAGCTCTCACCTAAAGATCCAAACCTGGGCTGGCGAAGCAGCCAGCTGGTAGAGTGCTTGCTTAGTATACAGAAAAGCCTGAGGTCCATTCCTGACACCAACCTGACCTGGCAATGTGCACCTGTAATCCAGCAGGTGGAAGCAAGAGAACCTGTAGTTCAAGGTCATCCTGTGTTTGAGGCCAGCCTGGCCTACATGAAACCTTGTCTCGATGTTGTTTTTGGAAGAAAGCCGAGCCAGGCCAAATCAAGCCAAACAAAGTAGGGAAGCATCAGAAAGGCTGGGTGACACAGGGAAGTCTGAGCAGAAAGAGGCAGAGGTGTCCCAGTCTTGACCAAGTCCCCTATTACCTGTCTTCCTGGCCGTCCTTCACACAGAGCCTCAGCAATTTTCCAGTAAGTGAATTCAAAGTGACTGGAGGTGCTTGGCTGGAGTTGGCTGGAGAAGGGAGCCACCCAGCCCACGAGCCCATCTGCCGTGCTCTGCCTAGTTGCCGAGAACAGTGAGTGGGGCTGGCCAGGCCTGGCCAGCAGGCCCTTCTGTTTCCCTTCGCCTTGGCCCCTCCATGCAGCAGCCTGGGCGACAGACATTAATTAAAGTGTGAGGGAATGACTTCATTAGCTTCTAATGGTCACATGCTGCCAATTACACACCTTGATGACTAGCTTCCTCTGGAGCTTAATTAGCTAGTTCTCAATAAATCCAGCCCATGTGCCGCCACCTGTCAGGTTAGGAGCCAAGACGTGTCTTGGATGTACCCTCTTCTTCTTCCTTGGGAGCCAGTAGCTCCGGGAGGAGTCACGTTGGCATCGACACATCGGAGGTCGTCCTGGCATCCTGCTGAGCATTTGAAGCTTGGTGGAAATTTCCTGGTGGGTAATATTTTACCGGCTGGGCTGGCTGTGTGTCTTCCATACCCTGGGGATGGGATCCCTCAGCTAAGGAAGCCTGTGAGAAAGGAAAACCTGAATGCACATGGCAGCTTCTCCCTCCTGCAGGTTACAGGAAGTTCCACTTCTTAGTCTTCTCTAACAGCTGCAGAGCTGGATTTGTTCAGAATGAAGGGCAGTTTGACAGCACCTCAGGGGGCCCACTTTGCCTCCTGCAAACTCAGCCTGGGTCGACAGAGCGGAGAGGGTGCGGCAGACCCTGGGCCTGAAGAGTTGACGGAGTAGACGCGTGCTGGATGCGATTCCAGGACACTCGGATGCAGGGTCAGAGGGCAGACATTGCCGGGGACACTGGCCAGCTTGGGGAGGATACCCTGAAATGAGAGTGGTAAACGGAGGACCTGGGAAGTTGTGAGTGCTCTCTGGGGCTGACCAGGGACCACGGTCACTGTTGAGCCTGCTCCAAGCTCCCTCCTGAAGTTGTGGGCTCCATGAGGCTGTGCAGCGCACTGCAGGGCCTGCTGCTCTGACCTGCACTGCTAAGGTTCCTCGTGGAGGCAGGGCTGTGCAGTGGCCCATAGGCCCCCAAAGCATCCTTTCACTCTCTCGGTTCTCCTCTTGTCTCAGCTCCCAGGTCGCGCTGCTCTTTTCATTTTGTTTATTTCCTCTTGTTTTCAGAGAGAGTCTCATTGTGGACCACACTGGCTTCAAACTTGTGATGCT
Organism: Psammomys obesus; assembly: GCF_907164565.1. Classification (NCBI taxonomy): domain Eukaryota; kingdom Metazoa; phylum Chordata; class Mammalia; order Rodentia; family Muridae; genus Psammomys; species Psammomys obesus. The sequence goes on along the minus strand of NW_026590859.1, from coordinate 1,747,769 downwards.
CCTGCCTCAGCCTCCTCAGTGCCCTGCTCCTTGGAGTCCTGTAGCCCCTCCATGGAGCATGCGCTCCATGACTACTCCACCACTAGATGGTAGGGAAAGCAACAAAGTTCTGAGATCCGCTCTGGCCCCGGAGAAGCCAGCAGCTGCCACCCCTCTCCTGGGGCTCCCTCCTGAAACCCAGCCCTCGAAATGTGGCAAGCAAGTGGGCACAGGGCACTGACAGCTCCAGCTGATTCCCAGCCAGCTGCCAACAGCAACTGCCAGACACACGTGCAAGCCTTCAAACGACCGTCTGCTCAGAGTGGAGACGGGCTATCCCCACTGACCCCGGCCACAGAGCACAGAGATAAACAAACATGCAGATTCCAGACCTGCTTTTGTCAGATGACTGAAGCTCAGGCCAGTGCAGGCTCTCAGGCCTCCAGACTCTCAGATAACTGCAGCAGCCCAGAAATGTGGCCCCGACTTACTTCCCAGAGCACAGGGCAGCTCACGGTGTTGGTGGGATGAATGACTTGCATGTGCATTCCAATCAAGAAAAGAACCTGCCTTTGCTCCAAGACCCTGGCTTCTGCTGGTGCCTTGCTCCAGTGTTCTTTACAAACTTTGATTTTATTAACACTGGTGTTCCTTTTTTCTAGTACAATTAGGAATTTCAAAATATGGAAAAGAATTCCATGTGAAGCACCTCTGTGTGAGCTGAGAGTGTCTGGGGCTGCCAACACAGCTCTCACCACCTTGCAGAAGCCCTGTAGGGCTCATTTTCTGTGGAGCTGTATGTGTGTGTGTGTGTGCGTGTGTGTGTGTGCGTGTGTGTATGTGTGTTTGTGTCCTTTAAGTTGTTCAGGTGTTTGCGGCAGCAATGAGAAGCAAGGAGCATACCCCCTTTTCTCTTGAAGGCAGTAGGAGCAGGCCCCCTTCTCTCTTGAAGGCAGTAGGAGGCCTCTGGGGTAAGAGGAATGTTTTTCCTCTGGAGAAGGGTTGCAGTGGGCCGGTTGTGGCCCTCCTTGTCACAGTGGGAGAGAGTTGGGCTTAGCAGAGGGTCCAGGACTTCTGGCTTCTGCTGGAAGAGAGATCCAGGAGCAGTCAGCTGGGAGGGAGGCTGTGCTGCCCAGGCTGCGGGAAGTCAGACTGCAAACAGGCTCAAGGATGATTGATGGCTGAGGTCTGAGGCAGCAGGGCCCATGGCATGTTCTCGGAGCCCACAGTGAGGACTAAGAGGGGGAGCTGCTTTGTAGTTGACCTGGGCTTGAGACTGAGCCGCTGCACCAGGAGCATCCATCAGAAGCTAAGGACAGGTTGAGTGGGATGGGTCTAAAGACAGGCGGGGCCTGGTGGGGAAGGCGGCATGCAGCCTTGGAAGGGGTCTGAGAATAAGAATGACAATGTTTGAGGATGGCGTTAGCCTAGATTTCCAGAAAACTCTAGGAACTCCTTGGAGTCCTCTGTGGCCCTCAAGGTGTCAGCTTCTTCAGGGAGCTGGTGAGGGAGCAGCTTGGCTCAGGAGTAAGAGGACTGACCTCTCAACTCGGTGCTGCAACCATCACAACCCTCAGAGCCTTCCCACTCACCTTCTCTGTAGGTCAGTGTTGACTGAGGTGGACATGTCCTTTGGGCGCTAGCGATGACATGATTCGAAGCACACCGCAGGCTGAGAAACCAGGCTTCAGAGGTAAACCACTGCTTTTCCTTGGCCCATTCGGCTCTGTTGGAATTTGAAAAGGTCCACACCCAGGGCTGACTTCTCCAGGGACATCACTCACGCTGGCTCAGAGGCAGAAGCGCTCAAATCCATCTTGTTTCTTTGAGTATTTGTTTCTTGTAGCATTGATTTTCATTATAGAGAAATTAGAAAATCAAAAAAGAAATGATTCATAAGGTCAGCGGCGTGACTTAGCATGTTTATTGTTGCCTTTTCTAGCTGTGTAGTGCAGCGTTGGACTGACTGTTCTGAGCCGTTCTCCCTTGATACACTTGAACTCTCTCCTTTTTGATAAATACAGACCGACTTCATCATCTTTAATGGCTTCCTGATAATCTCATCGTGTGAACATTACATAAATTATTTAACAATTCCCTACTTGTTTGAACTTTAAATTCCTCTCCCTTTTTGTTTTGCTGTTGCAGGCAGGGCTGTGATGGTTCTAAGCACGGATCTTCTGCCACTTACTTAATTATTTCCTCCCATAGGAAGATTTTTATGGCTCCTAATGTGTATTACCCCACTACTCTCTAGAGCCTTCTTTGGTCCTGTATTTACCACCCCTGCCAATGCCAGGCATTAGAATTCTTTGAAATCTTTGCTGTAGAAAAAAGTAGCTTTAGTCACATTTGTTTTATTCCTGCTAAAACTGAGTGCTGCCACCTGCATTTCTTCTCTTGTGTTTGCCTTTTTTGTCTTACTTTGCCGTTTTGCCCCTGTGGTGTATGTATTAGTTTCTTACTGTCTCCATAACAAATTTACTATAAACTATGATTTAAAGCAGCAGTTAGGCCAGGCACGGTGGCACGCCCCTGTCATTCCAGCACTTGGGGAGGCAAAGGCAGGCAGATCTCTGTGTGTTAGAGGCCAGCCTGGTCTACAAATCGAGTTCAGGACAGCAAAGGCTACACAGAGAAAGCTTGCTCAAAAAACCAAAACTCAAACAAACAAAGAAAATCAACCAGCAGAGATGTATTCTCTCTTGGTTCTGAAGGCCAGTCTGAAATTAAGGGTGGACAGAGCCACACTCCCTTTGAAGTTGCTGAAGGCAACCATGACTTGCTTCTTTCTAGCTTCTGAGTGACCCGCTTTCTCTGTGACCTCACTTTCTGTTTCCACATGGCTGTCCTTGTGTAAGGACAGTGGTCACTTTGTTTAGGATGCGTTCTAATCTACTGACTCATTTTAGCTGGGTTATTTGGCAAAGACATTCCAAGTAAGGCCTCAGCTTCAGGTCCTAGGGTGCCAGGATTTTAGTGTCTTCTAAATGACTTTGACCTCACCGTTGTGCTGTCTTTTCTTACTAGCTACAATCCTTTCCCTCGTCTCTTTTTGGATCCTTTGGCTCACACCAGCCACTCTGTCCAGGGCCAGAGAAGTCCAAGGAAGGCATGGTGGTGATGTGAGTTGGAGGCATGAGGGCTTCGAAGCCCTGGTACTGCCCTTTGTTCTGGGAGGAAAAGAGGAATGGGGGAAGGAGAGGAAGGGAGCAGTCCCGCTGAGGGCCTCTTTCCCAGCAGCTCTGAGGGTTAACGAGATGACTGATGACTATCAAGGTAGGAGAGGCATGGCCTGCAGAGCCATAGGTGGCTCACAGGCAGGTGAGTGGAGGCTAGTGGGGAAAGCCTGGAGGTGAAGCAGGTGGCTAGCATGCATGAGGCTCTGGCTTTAATCTCTAGGACTGAAGAAAGGAAAGGTTAAACGAATGATCTCTTTGGCTATGAAGGGGGCTCTAAGCCCACCAGGATGTTCTGAGCTCATATGAGGCTGTTTTGAGTAATCGTTTCCTTCCTTCCTTCCTTCCTTCCTTCCTTCCTTCCTTCCTTCCTTCCTTCCTTCCTTCCTTCCTTCTGTCCTTCCTTCTGTCCTTCCTTCCTTCCTTCCTTCCTTCCTTCCTTCCTTCCTTCCTTCCTTCCTTCCTTCCTTCCTTCCTTCTTTTCTTTTTGTCCATGTCTCATGGAGCTGGCCTCGAACTTAGTAGGTAGCTGAAGATGACGGTGAACCCCTGTTCCTCCTGCCGCTGTGATTATTGGCATGTACCAGCATGCCTGGTTTTATGCAGCGTGGGGACTGAACCCCATGCATGCCAGGTGAACACTATTGACTGAGCCTTCATAACCACCTCTTAAAATCACCTCATGCACATGGGCACTGCAATGGATATTTAGTTCAGAGCTTAGAGGCCCTTTGCCCTGCAATGGCGTGTGTCACAGTAAGGAGCGGAACTCATCCACAGTAGAGAGACCTCGCAGATCCCCCTCTCTGCAAGTTTCCTTCTTAGACACAAATTCCAGCTGAGTCACCTGAGCCTCTCCAGGTGAGAAACAGCCTCACTTCTGCACACATGCCTTGAGGGACAGCTCTGCAGAGGCAAGAGTTCCAGGACAAGGCTCCAGAAGCCCTGCAGAGAGGGAGGATTTGTCGGAAGTGGCCCGTGGTGGGGCAGCGTACTGCGGGGGTATTCAGCTCACAGTGCCCAGCACAGGCAGGACGCACCGGGGTTTCTCAGGTGAAGTGTCCCGCACCCACAGCCAGCAGTTAGGATGGAAATGCGGGCCTCAGTACAAGCACCGCTGAAGCTGGGTGCTCACCACCATGAAAATGCTGAAGGAGAAAGCCAAGCTCAGGGGAAAATAGATGCCTGGATTCAGAGCCCAGGTCTGCAGGGTCCTGGCAGGCCAGTGCTTTTAATCTGTTTAGATTCCGACTTCTAGTTTGTAAAAGTAAGATGAAATTCTTTGAGCTAGTTGGAGGTGAAGATAGCAGCACATTGTGTGACGAGCTAGTTTCTGACGCAGGGCAGGTGCCAGTGTGTCTCTCTCTTTCTTTCTTTCTTTCTTTCTTTCTTTCTTTCTTTCTTTCTTTCT
>NW_026590859.1:1731556-1743190 GCF_907164565.1 Psammomys obesus | reverse complement strand
TCTTTCTTTCTTTCTTTCTTTCTTTCTTTCTTTCTTTCTTTCTTTCTTTCTTTCTTTCTCTCTTGTCTTTATACAACTTATTATGACTTGAACATTGTATATACAGAGCAAAGTTCCCTGATAGGTTCTTCCATCCTGCTAGTCAAAACTCTGTAATTCTATGTCATCACAGATACTCACCTAAGCTATGCTTTGGGGAAGTTATTTCCACTTATGGGTGAGCAGAAATTAAGATCTCTCTGACCTAACAGGTGCTGGGGGACACAGGGAGAACAGATTTAATGGGGGAAGGTGGGGTGGGACAGCACAGCTCGTCTCTGGGAGACAGTGGGGCCAGCTTCCTGCAAGAGCCGGTAGAAGCCTCTGAGCAGGTGGAACAGTCTGCTCCTCCTTGGGGAATGTCGGTCTTGTATGCCACCTGGTTGCTCGTCTAGGCAAATGGTGACCTGAGCATCCAGGAAGCTTGCGAGTGTGTGATGGAGAAGCAAAACATGCTACACGTGAGGAATAGGCGGTCACCTTGGGTTCAGCTTCTCAATAGACAGGTATCCAAACGATCAATCTGAAGGGGACTTGTCCGAAAGAGAGGCTCTAGGGGCAGAAAGGACAGGATCAGGGAAGCCAGAGGTGAAGTCTCACAGTCCCAGACAGCAGCCTCGAGATGGTCCCTAGAGGTGTTTTGTAGAGCAGGGGTAGCCCAGGGCCCAGCTGGGTGGGGGGCCCTACGGCGCTAGGAAATTCCTCATGGTACTGAGTCTTGCAGTGCCAGGAATCAAGCTCAGTTCCCAGGGGCACTGGCCCCCAAAACCCCAACATCTTCACTACAAGGGGAATGAGATACCACAAGGCCTACCTAGACCTTCTTCCCAGGGGGTTTCTGTATTTGGAGGCAAAGATTCTGAATCACATATGTGGAGAAGAGAATACGCTGGCCCACGGTATTTGGCATGTGATTCATTTGACACGAGAATAGAACCTGAGTGAATAATGACAAAATACAAGCCCCAAAGGTTTGATGTAAAGCTGCGTGACTGTAAATTAGCACCTATGACGAGAGTGAAAATTTAGCCTGAATTTGGGGCAGTCTGGCTTCCTTTTTTCCACTGAGTTTAAATGCTTTCCATAAATCCCAGATATCTTAGGACTGTAAAGATGAGTAGTCACCTGAAATGTAGCTACCTGGGACATAAGAAAAAAAAAAGACAAAAATCAGGCTGTTCCTCAAACAAAGCCCATGAGTGAGGACTAAGCTATGGTGTAAGAAGGGTGAGGCTCAGCCTTCCTCACTGAGAGCAGAAGGAAATGCAGAGAAAGGAAAGCAATTGGAAAATGACTCTCATGCTTGAATCGTTATTTTCTTCCTCCACCAGGACCTGCTATGGGTTTTTATAAGTGATAGCGAAGTGATTAAAAATGTACTAAAACCTTGACTAGTCTGGCAGAAGTAGCCAGAATGAGAAGGCTCTTGCTCCTTCATCATCCTGCCTCTTGGGTGTCCCCTTCCCGACTCTTTCATCCATCTTTTGAATGACTCAAGATTCAGCATCATAGTGATCTATGATGCTAAAATATTTATATGGTGATCTGTCTTTTGAAGAGAGTTTGTGCCTAGCTCTGCAAACAGTCTGCCATCCCTTCCTCAAAATACTGAGCCAAGTCCTCGTGCCCCGGTCCTGAGTGTCCCTGCCACCAGCCATAAACATGTGTTTTACAGCCTGATAGCCTTAGTCATAGACTAGTGAAGAGGTAGCGTCGATATTAGTGACTATTGACCCTACCGTTCGATGTGTGAGTAATGAGCTGGGTGGGTGGCACCTCTATACTGGGCACGGACATCTTAAGTGTTGGCTTTATTAACCCCCTTCTTTGAGAGATTAGCTTACTTAAGGTTCTAGATTGATAAGCTTAGACTTGAATCCTGGTTTCCTCCATCTTTTGAGAGCCCAAAGGAAGAGAGTGGTAGGAAGATAATGGGGAAGTGTAGATGAACGCTGAAGGCGGCCTGCTGCCCCCAGGGATTCCATTGTCTGTCCAGGATGCACTTGCTTTAGTGACCGGGTTTACTTGATGTATTGGACCACCCAGAGGAGAGCCAGGACGGGCTCCACTGGGTGCCAGGCACAGATCACACTTGAAAGATGACATGCCAGGCCTTCAGTTCCCTACCCTGGCCACGCAGGTCCTTTGCTCACTCAGGAGAAAAGGGTCCAGAGATTCCTGGCTCAAATGGCTCTGTTAGAATCAGCACACCCCCGTGGGAACCCCGGGTGGACAGGAAGGTCACGCTCCCCTTTAAGTGGCCATTAGAGCTATTAGATAGGAAAGCAGTTATTGACCAACAGATATTAAATCTTGGCTGCCTGTCCATGTTGGTTATGATCATAATGAAATCCACTCTCCTGCCTAATGGATGTGGATAAAGTCTTGGAAAATGAAGAGAGAAAGCAGCTCATCTGACAGGGCATCAGACATGGCATCCAACGAGAGAAGGTATCAGTGTTTAGGAAAGGCAGCAGGTAGTTCAGGGAAAGGGAGAGTTGTGTGGATGGATGGTCGAGTCCCCTGGACATGAAGCAGCAATGCAGGGATTTTAAAGCTGGAGCCCAAGTGAGAGACGTGGGCAGAGCATCGGTGAACTGCCTGCCAAGTCCATTCCTGTCTCAGAGTCCTGGGGGTAGGTTTGTGGTGAAAAGCTCCAGACTTGGCACTCCGTGGACTCTCAGAGTGCATTCTGAAGCCATCCAGACTCAGGATTCCTTAATTTGTCTCTGACCAGGGTCAGCCTTAGCTCCAGCATCTTGATGTCTCTAGCTGTGCAGACATACAGTTCTGGGTAGGAAGATATTCCGACCTCTGCAGTTATGGTGGTGTTTGCTGCCAGCCCAGCACCAGCTTTCTCGGTACTGGGAATGGCCAATGATTATGCCCGTAGGCTGTAGCTCCTGCACAGAGTTCTAGCCTCTGCCAAGATAGACCAGTGATCCTGAAGAGGTTTTTCTCTTTGTATGTTGATCCAAGTCAGTAACTCAGCCCAGACTTCTGTTCTTATTTCTATAGCAAACACTTACCAGTTTAAAACATTTTTTAGGTGTCCTGGGCACCTGATCTCCTTTCTGATGTTTGGGGAGTTTTGGCCCTAAAATCTTACTTGCTATGTTATGAGGAGTCATATTCTCAATGCCTCATCCTCTGAGATGAGAATGGCATACATAAATAGACCCAGCTGGTCAGACAGAACCTGGGATTGATTTGGGAGCTTGTCCTGGAGAACACAGCGAAAGAGCCCAGGGTCCTGCGATTGTGGCCTGGTGCTGTGGTCCTCAGTGCCCAGCAGCAGCCTTGTCAGCATCCTCACAGAAATTTCGGGGTGGGTGGGGTTGAGTTTGTCCCCATATCTTGCTGCATGACCTCTCACACCCCTGGAGGTCCTACAGGTCACCTGGCATCCTTTCAATCTGACCACTTTTCTGCTGGAACCACTGAGAATGTACCTTTCAGTTAGGAAGACTGAACCCACCCACACCAGGCTTTTCAACTGAGGCAATCTAATGGAAGAACTCGAATGTGGGATGATAGAATGATGGGAAAGTGAAAAGCTGAACAGGCAATGAAGAGGCTGCTGAGAGGCCGATGGTTGCAGGCTACTCACCTAGGGTCTCAGTGGATGGTCTTCTCAGAAGAGAGAACTGAGCCAGTGAGGCTCAGTCAAAGGTGACCTGGTGGGAGATCAGAGGCATGGCCTGAGGCAAAGCAAGGGCAGGTACTGTGACTTCCTTTCTCTGCACACTGCAAAGCGCACCCAGAGGCTCCCTAGCTAGAGCTCCTATCATAACAGCGGAAGGAGTGAGGAGAGGAGTGAGTCCCTAAGCCCTCAACGCTGGTCAGGGCTGAAAGACAGCTGTGAGAACACGAGTGCACGGCAGAGCCCGTCTTCAGAATGGGTGCTCCTAGCTGATGTTCGTTAGGACAGGAACGGTACAGGCACACAGATGGCACCACAGCAGCTTGTTGCTGTACCGCTTACACCTGGGGCGGCTTTGGCCTGTTTAATCCATGGTTCACACATGTGCAGCCTTACTCTCACAGCCTGGGACCCAGGGAGTCAACCTCTTTTGTGTCAGGGTACCAGCAACAACCACCTCCTTCTGCAGGCTTCCAAATGGGCTGCCCTTTCTAGACTTCTCTTAGGACCTTGACCTGGAGATTTTGTACTGCCCCACCTTAATACAGGATAAACTTTGAGGGGTTTCAAGTCAACAGGTCAATGAGGGGAGCCAGACACTAGCAGAGAGAGAGAAACCTCTAAATGGGAGAGGCCCAAACAAACACACAGTTGTGAGTCTAGAGCCGCCTGCACCTGTAAGAGGTAAAAGCAGCTCCTAGTAGAAGAATCCAGCTCTACAGCTCTACAGCTCTACAGCTCTACAGCTCTACAGCTCTACAGCTCTACAGCTCTACAGCTCTACAGTGACCCTGAGCCCTCAGCTTTCCCAATGCTTCCTTTCCTGCTTTTGCTATGAATTGCCATCACAGACTGGGTTTTTGTTTTTCTTTCTGATGCCTCTAGTATTTAATATACTTTACTATCAGTATGCTGAAGAAAAAAAAATGAGTAAATAAGAGAACACAGGAAGAATAGAGGTTACCATGGCAACTAACAGTGCTGGGCTGCTCCATTGTGTGACTCTGTGGAACAATTGTCTGCTAACTCACTGCTCTTTATGTTGTTGTCCCTGAGCGGGCATGGCTGTGTGTCGCCTGACCTTTGCTGATGTGAGGGAGGAAGCCTGGGAGTTCTTGCTGCTTCAGTGGTAGAGTTCTTCCTCCCTTCGCTGTGGCATGGCCTTGGGGCCAGGGATGGCATTGTGTCAGCCTGCCCCTGCCCCTCTGCCCTCTCACCCTCATCTTCTGGCCACGGCACTGGTCAATGCTGGCATGACAAATTCTCCAGGAGAGACCCGGAGAGAGAGGCTTTTCAATTTCAAATGATGGTTTCAAGGACAAACAGGGAGTGGGGACCATTACCCCAAATCCAAACCCATTCATTTCTAATATGACAAAAGAAAAATAAAAGCAAGGGCAATCTCATTCATAAATTATGCCTGTTCTATGACTTTCTGCCAAGTGAGTGAGTGACTGTTCCAATAACAAAGAGTATTCCAGAGGCCAGAGACTCAGAAATGAATGAGGATATATTGAGGGCATTTCTTCTGCCTCTACCTTCTTTCAAAAACAAAGGCACACACAGATGCACACACACAAAAAGCCATGCACACAGAAGCACATACGCACACCTACAGACACATGGGCACAGATATGTATGCACATCCTTCCCACCCCCAGAGGTACTCTCTTGCCAGACCCAAGGCCTCCTTCTTCCTGTTAACTTAGAGTTGTCATGCCCGGGGTCTATTTTGGCTGATGCTGCTGTGACACTCTCCCTTTAGAAGGTTTTGGGAAGTTCCAGGGAGCTGAAACAAACCAGAGCATGGAAGATAGAAGGTAAGATAGACGGCAAGATAGATGGCCTCTCGGGATGAATGATGGAGGCAGACCTGCAGCCCTCAGGGCATGCTCCCTGGGGAAAACTGCCACCACGCTCCTGGGTGGCCTGCTTTTTTCTATGCAGGAGGTGAAAGAGCACATGGCCACTCTGACAGTGCCTGTGAATAGTGTTTTGTTTTCCCACCACTCAAGCTTTCAGCTGTAAAACAGAAGCCCCTGGAGTCAGAGTAGGAGAAAGTGGGATGTGCAGGTGCCAGAGGTCCCGGGACCTCAACTCGTAGGCTGCTCTTCCTCTTCCTCTTGCAAACACACACAGATTGCTTCTTATGAAGTAGTGGCTCCAGTAAATAGCCTTAGGCTGGCACCAGCCTAGTCAGTCAGAGGTGTGCATTTTGGGGGAATTCACTAATCACTTTGTTTCTACACCTTGTGTTCAGGGACCAGCGTGTGATTGTATTGTATTTGCTTCCCTAGCTGCCTTTCCCAGCTCCTCTCCTCTCCACCCCCTTCACCCCACCCTTCCCTCCTCCTTTTCTCCCCTTTCTTTTTCCTTTCCTCTTCACCCTTCTCTTCATTCTTTCCCTCACCTCTCTGTTCCCCCTTCACCTCTCCCCTTTTCTCCATCTGGTCTCAGTGTGTCTCTTCCTTCTCAGCCCGGCTCTCATTTCCTTACTGTGCTGTGCCGAACTGTGCCCCCTTGAAAGTCCACATCCCATGAGGAATCACACAGTGAAGTCCTACCTAGAAACGGAGCCAGGCAGGTTGACTTAGTTGAAGCCATGCTGGAGCAGGACGTGGGTTTAATGATGATTCTGTCTGAGGGGAACGCCCAGGGACAGCATGTGACTGTGGAGGCAGAGGCTGGGGGCCTGAGAGCTTCAAGGATTGCTGCTTATGATGGCGTCCTATCGAGAGACCAGGCTCAGCCTTAGAGCCTTTGGAGGGGCCTCTGGCAACACTGTGTTCTGTATTTCCAGCCTTTTCTTTGCAGAGCTTTGCGACATCAGCCCCGTTTACACTGGGCTCTTGCTCCCTTCTCTTCCCAGTCCAGAGCCGGCTTGCAGACTCAGACCCTGGTCCTCACTGCAGTTGCTCTGGTATTAGGTCACTGGTTGTTTTACTCTCACTGCCAAGTTCATACCCACTGGGCTCCCAGGATTATTTTCTTGGACTTGGCAGACTCAAGAAGCGTGAGGCAAAAGCATGGCTGCAGGTGTTGTGTTTTGCCAGCAGGCAATACATACAGATGTCAGCATTCAGAATGAGCGGTCAAGGCCAGGAGCCTCAGTGGGCTTCAAGGTATGCGAAGAGAAACCTGAGCTGGGGTGGGGCACTTGTATGCACAGCCATGTTTATATGTGTATGAAGGAAAGGATTTGTCTATGGCTTGAGCATATTATAAACTAGCGTATGCTGGAGGAGTCGCTGACTTCTCATCTAACTCTGCTTCCTGTACATTTTCCTACTTGCCAGGCCTGTTCTTTTACACCGAAGCCATGGAAACACGCTCGGTCTTCATCCTCCCCACGGTGGGAAGCAGGCCCTTTGCTTCCCTGCTTTAAGTCCCATTCATGTCTCCATCTTCCCACCCTGGGTGTGATTAGAGTGAAGGAAAGCTCATAAAAAAGAAAATCAAACTTGGGGTAATTACCGCCCATAATTTGTTTATCTTTTAGAAGCTGGTATGGGAGGGACATTACTCATGGCGAGATCTTGGCAGAGGCAGATGCATCATTTATACTGAAGTGTATTATCTGCGGTGATATTCATGACAAAATGAGTTTGCCAGCCATCGTCTATCAGGGCCATAAACATCTTACTCAGGCTTGAAAAATTGCTTTTAACATGATCTTGTTGCAAGATTAGGGCAGGTGCATCTTGCGTGATTTTCTTACCTCCGCTGCTGTGGAGGAGGAAGTTGTACTGGACATGTCCCCTAGTGGAAACACCACCACCCCTGCCCTCCTTACACCCCTGACCTCAGTCCAAGGAGACGTCAAGGTCAAGGTCTGATTACTACTCGTCTTCAAGCTCCCTGTGTGGCCTGGCATCTGTGAAGCAATGGAGTGAGTTACATTTGGGGACGCCTAAGGATCGGGACCCCACACATGCTCAGGAAAATATCAGATGTCATCACCTGAGATAATTTATTCATTTCAGCCTAGCACCCAGCACGCATTTGCTCTTCCACTCCACAGATATTGCTCGTTAAGAACTGTTACATGCAAGCAGCAGTACCAGGTGTGTGAGCTAAGGTGGGAGATAAGATGTGGCGTCTCCCTGTATGGACCCCATGACTCTTCTTTGAAGGTAAGAGGGAACTGGCTGGTACAGAGAGGAAATGAAGCCCTGAGCACAGGGCTGTGTGATTTGAGGGCCAGATGCTTGCTTCTAGCTGGCATGGGCAGGAAGGAGTTATCTGAACAGGGTTGAATTAGATTTCTGTCCATCAACTATGTAATTAATATTCATCAGCATTAATGTGAATAGTGCTAATTAGCATTATTAGTTTGGAAGTAAATTAAGTCAAAGCTAATCTAGATTTAAGCAGCCTTACTATCCCCCAGAATTCTCAGGGGCCATCCAGAACCTGGGACCCTTTCTTCAGAGCTCCCTGACTGTGTGGCTTCTGCCTATGACTCTTTGCCTTTCTGGACAAACCTTCAACTTATAGAAGATATGATGTCACGCACCAGGCTGTATGTAGGAGCTGAGTAGCTATAACCATGTAACTTTCTCCAGAAACACAGCTGGTGAGACCCCTCCGGCCAGGGACAGCAGAAGCCCAGGACACAGGGAGGTGGCTCCTCTGGTTAGGAACCTGGCAGATGGATGGGCAAACACAGGCGGTGTGTGGATGTGATTGTGAAGAATATTTCAGAATGGGGAGCACAGGGAGGAAAGACCGGAACCCTCAGCCCCCAGCTGTCTTTCAGGCCTTGGGTATGGTCTCTGGCTCTCCTCTAGATGGGCTTAGGTACGTGGGTGTGTTTGATTCTGTGCACATGTGTGAGTCTGATGGTTACTGTTGAGCATCGATGTCATAGAACCTAGAATCATCCAGGAGATGGGCCTCTGGGCACTTCTGTGTCTGTGGGGGATTTTCCTGATTGCACTAACTAAGGAGGGGTAGGCTACCCAGAGCCTTCCCTGGGCAGGGAACCAGGACTGCACACATGGGGAAAGGGACCTGGGCAGGGATCCAGGACTGTATACATGGAGAAAGGGACCTGGGCAGGGATCCAGGGCTATGTACATGGAGAAAGGGACCTGGGCAGGGATCCAGGACTATGTACATGGAGAAAGAGAACTGAGTCCTGTTTCTTGACTGAGGATGTACTGTGAATAGCTCCCTAAAGTGCTTGCTTCCTTACCAAGATGGGTAGGAATATCGAACCGCGGGTGCGAACAAGCCTTTAACCCTCAAACTGCTTTGGTCGGTGTTTCCATCATGGCAACAGGAGACAATGGTCGCGCAGGTGATTTGTGCGGTGGGCAGTTTGTGTGCTGGGCTGTAGGGGGAGGTCTTTGCAAGCTGAGGCAGGCATCCCCGGCCTGCTGTCTCATGGGAACGTCTTAGAGCTTCCTGAGAGGAGTCTCCTGTCCTCTGCAATAGAAAACTCCCTGAAGGGATTAAATGTCCTCTGTTTTCAACACATCTTCACGTGTGTTGGTCCAGACGAGGGCTCAGCGCAGGAGAGAAAAGCAGTTGCCCTGCAACAGGACAATCCTTCAGGTTCCAGCCCTGTCATTTCCGCCCAGCGTTTCACTGCTTCTCCTCACCTGTCTGTGTGTGTTTCGCTGTGCTAATCCCTCACACAAACAGTCCTCCCCCTCTTTCTCCTTTCCTTCTCTCTTTGCAGCTTCCTCTTCGGTCCTTTCACTGTGGTCTCAGGCTCCCAAACATGTAGGCTGTCTCTGCCTTCTTTAGACGCCTCTGCACTACCACATGGCTCAGGAGAACAAACTTTGTCTTTCACCCTTGTGGAGGAGCAAATAGAAGCACCTGCCTTTCCAGGGGCACCCATATCTCCAGAGAGGAGTTGTGTGGGAGGCTGGGGAGGTGAAGTGGCAGGCGTGTGCAGTTGAGTAAACAACATGGTTGTGCTTCCCGGCTTGGGGTGTGGAGAGAGGGGGCTGCCTCTACCGCACTGTTGTTGACCAAATCCCCCGTCTCACAACTCCCACTGTTACAGGGGGAGTGAGCATCTTAACTGCTTCTCCAAGGCTCTCACCCAGGCGTCTCCTGGCTCCTCGTGCTTTGTGTCCACCATAGGAGGCCCACTGCATGCTTATCACGTCCCCCTGTATCCTGGCAGCAAAAGCCCAGACTTCTTATCAGCTGTCGTTCATTTGTAAATTATTAACCTTTCAAAAGCCAATATTTGTCCAGGGCCTTCCTTCCAGCCCATCTGGAGCATCAGTGCTGGGATGGGAGGCTGGGAGGAGAAGGGCCCTGGCTGTTGCTTGGTGGAGGTGGGCGCTGAATGTTTCTGCAGACAGGCTCTGACAGAAGCAGCAGCAACTCAGCTAGCTCTCTCTCAGCTGAGACAGGCAGGCTGGCCACGGCAGGATGGATGGCTTCCATGCTGTGATCACCAGACTGCCAGGAAGAGGGGACAGAATAAAGCAGGGATTCCAGACAAGGGGCTGGGAACAGCTCCAAATAAATGGACACTTGCTTGTCCCCATGTGCAGTTAATCCCTCGATGAGTTTCTCTCCAGAGAGCCTTAAGAACAGGACCTGAGGGGCTGGAGAGACAGTTCAGCAGTTAAGAGCTTGGGCTGCTCTTACAAAGGATCCAGGTTCGATTCCCAGCACCCTTGTGGGGACTCACAACCATTTGTAGCTCCAGATCCACAAGACCACACATTTAAACACATACAAGGGGACACGGTGGGCTCTCTAGATAGCTGGCCTGTTCTGGACTGCCCTGGTGTATCTGGAGACAGCACATCTCAGCTCAGGGAGTATGGCCGGAAGCAGTTCAGCAGGCCAGTGTGTGGCTGCTGAACCAAGAGAGAACCAAGAACCACATGAGGTTGTCACTTACAATATGGATGGGGTGATAGCAACTGTCCAGAAGACAGCTCGTTGTGAGAAAGGCATTTGGCTGTTAGCACAAGAAGGGAAGACAGGCATGTGCGTGGGGTAGGGTATGAAGAGGGAGGTAGGAAGAGGGTTCAGGAAGACAGGGGAGGAGGTGGGAGGCAGGATCGAAGCCACTGCAGAAAGGACACTGAGGGATGGGGGCTGTTCAGAGTCACTAAGGGGGAAGTGCAGAAATGGGTGGATATTAAGTGAAGGGCAGGATTCCAAAACTGGGTGTCTGGGAGCTTGAACTTTCTCCTGCCCTGTGGTTGAAGAGTGACAGAAGAGATGATGGAGTGAGGCCTGCTGGGAGGCTTGTCTGGGGGGAAGAGGTGATAGTGGGGATGATGAGGAAGAACAGGAGTCCAGGATACATCAGGAGGCTGAACCTTTGGGACTTGCTGGGTGGAGGTGTAGGAGGGTAGGAGAGAGGTTGGAAGATGGCTTCCAGAAGTTTTTCCTTAGACAAGTAGGACCAAGATGGCACAATGAATGAAGTGCTCAGAGGGGAGAAGCTTAGTGGGACGGCTGTGCCCATGGGGTGCTAGTAGGACATCAAACAGGGACAACACTGCAACCTAGGAGGAAGCCAGCTGGAACTGGCTCTCTCTCAGGCACACCAGGCCTGCCGGTATCTCCCCTAAGCCTAACCCTCTGCCTGCATGTGCCACGTGCTGGCTCTTACGCGTTTCTCAATGGACCAAGTGTGAAACGCTTCCCTTTAAGAGGCAGGGCCTGGTTGATGGTCGCTGGAGGCATGCCTTTGAAGGGAACTGCAGACTTCTGTCTTTATAAGTTGTTTTTCCTCAGGCATCTTGTTACAGTGAGGGGAAGCTAGTACAGCGTATCATAGGGATACATCACTGTGTAGGGCACTTCTTAAACCTTTCCATCCTGGCCTCTTTTGACCTGAGAAAGTTCAGCGTGACCCTGAGCATATTGGCATATAAGTATACAAGGCAAGCACCTGTGATTTCATGAAGAGATTTTGAAGAAGAAGAAGAAGAAGAAGAAGAAGAAGAAGAAGAAGAAGAAGA
>NW_026590859.1:1709785-1731546 GCF_907164565.1 Psammomys obesus | reverse complement strand
AAGAAGAAGAAGAAGAAGAAGAAGAAGAAGAAGAAGAAGAAGAAGAAATCCCAGCGAATACAATAAGACAAAAAAAAAAAAAGCTTATTAAAGATATAAAACTGTTCTTTTTTGTGTGTGGAAAAAAAGATTTCTTTTGAAATACTTTTTCGAATATTTAAAATTTTATCATTTATTGACAACAAAAGCAAATGTAGTACTAATGAGACTGATGCTTGTTTAATTTTAATAAAGAACCAAATCCTGGCAGAATATTCAATTGTAGGACTAAAAGCATAATTCAATGTTTTTCAGCGTTGATCGATATATTTTGATTTTTATGACCATCAATACTGAGAATGTTGCTTTGCAGAAATACCTAGTGCAAAACAGCCAAACTATGTCAAAGGCCATTTTAGAAACTGTTGGAAGCTATGTCCTAATCCCAAACCAGAATTCATTCTATCACCTTTTAAAAGAAAACCCAAACAACAGGTTTTGAACTCAAACATTCTAACACAAACTATTCAAATGTATCCTGGATCCACGCTGGGGAATGTCAAGGGGAAGGCATCTGGCTTTTGTCTTCTAGAAGCCAACCACAGCTTTCTGTGTGAGCCCACGAGAAGCACCGTTGTCCACACCATGACCCGTCGTCTGGTGTGTGGGGCAGCGCTCCTTGGCATTGACATTGCTGGCGTGTGCAGTACAAAGTGCATGTTGGAAGCAAGGCTGCAGCACAGTCACGTGCTATGACATGGTGGGCACGGTCAGAAACACCTCAGATGCAGTATGTACTTGGTCTTGAATTAATTTTTGGTTGCTTAGAGATCTTGTGCTGTTTTTTTTTAAGCCTCTATATTTAGTTATCTGACACATACAGGGTCATGACCCAAAACTGAAGAAGCTGGGGTGTAGGAAAAGCAAACAGCCCTGAATTCCAGTCCCATCATGGCTGCCGTCATCCATGCCCCTACACACTTCCTTACCCAGTGAATTCCCACTTAGGCTTGAGATGCAGAGCAGCTCTGAGGGGTAAACATTCCACACAGGCCCAAAGTCCCCACTATCCTCAGGAAAGAGTCAATGCTGGTGTGACAGGGCCTGAGGTCATGCCAGAGTTTTCTTTTTCCCTTCCTCCTTCTGCCTTTTCCTGGGTTTTAAGAAAAATCTTCTGGGGCTTTCAAATCCAAGGATAGACCCTTCAAACCCAACACCTCCTTCCCAGTAGGGTTCTGCAGGGACAACCAGCCAGCATGCCTGCACCAGGGCTTCTCAGCCATGGCACTGCTATTTGTGTTGTTTCATTGGAAATCAATCACAAGTCAGCATGACAAACTTAAATGGAGAACAGTGTTGGGGCTCATCACCTCTGGGATCAATGTCTTTCATGGTGGAACCTAAACAATGAAACCTTGACAAAAAGGAAGGAAAAGGAGAAATGGAAAGAGAGAGAGGAAAAGGAGGAGGCAGCCGAGGAGGAGAAAGGAGAAAACAAACAAACAAACAAACAAACAAACAACCAGGAAGGAAACTGGGGAGGTGATTCAGTGGTGAAGACCGGAGCGCAGTCCACAGAGCCCATGTAAATGCCAGCTGGGTCTGGCTTTCCACCTGCAGTTCCAGCCTCAGAAGGGCAAAACACAGGGGCAGGCATCTCTAGAGCAGGGCTGCAGTGAGCTGGCCGTATTGGCACACTCTGTGTTTGACTGAGATTGTGCCTTAGTGAAAGTCAGATGGAGGATGATTCCTGACACTCAACCTCTGGCTTCTACAAGTATGTGCACACACGTGCATGCACTCCTATACACGTGAGCAAAAAGTGTGCTTGTACAGACACACACACACACACACACACACACACACACACACACACACAAATGGAAAAAGAAGGAAGGTTGCTGAATCAACCTTGTCGGAGAACGTAGAAATCCTTCCTCTGAAGTTCCTTCCACCAGCACCCGGCCATGTACCAGTGCTCTGTGACCGCAGAGGTGAGCGAATGCTGAACCAGCCTTTGTGGTGCTTGTCCTCTGGGGAGGGGGAAGAAAGTTACACAGTAGGGTTGTAACTTGGAAGCCTAGAGCAGAGGGTGGTGTTTTCTGGCTGGGAGGAGCTCTTCAGCCATGGAGGACTTTCTCAGAAGGCTCAGAAGCACACGCCTGTGTGTTTGGGGATTATTGTGTCTATTGGCACAAAGTGACTCTGATTTTCCAGACCCAATAGACCTGCTCCCTGAGTATTTACTTTCTTTATTTGCTTTTAATAATTAAGCACTAAGAAAGTGGATGTGACTGTCAACCTCACTCCCGGGGTTAATTAGCTATTCCCAAATAACTTGCCAAATGCTTGCTTTTGTCCCGAGCTTGGCGCCCTCCTTTCTTTTTGTTTCCCCAAACACTGATTTCTCGGGAGAGCTCTTGTGGGGAATTGACTGGAGCTAATTATTCCAGATAATTAAGATCGCTAAGCAAAGCAATTTAATTCTTTCTATTTCTTTAATTTTTTTGAGAAATGCTAATGTCCCCATAACATGCCATCAATAAAACTCCTTTTAAAAGGTTAAGCTGGCCAAGCACAATATTGAATTGAGACTGAGTAGAATCAAATGAAATCCAGTCAAGATATTTAGCAGAGTAATGAAGTTTTTTCAGGAACAAATGGCTTTTCCTTATCAGAGTTTGCTTTTGACTTGATTCTTGCTGAGGTGGGAAGAGGGAAGGCAGTCCAAGCAACGGATCGAGAGGGATGTGTTTTCTGAGGTGCCTCTTCCCTCCAGCTGTCCTGTCCTGCCCTGGTCCTTTCCCTCCTAGGCACACTGTTCTTTTGGAATATGCTGGCATCTTGTCCCTCTTTCTCCCCCAAGCATTCAGTCTTCTTCACTGTCTGTGAGAAATGAGCATTTGACCCATAGGTCCAGACCCATAGTGAGTATTTCGGGCAAGTCCAGAATACAGCATCAAAACATGGCTTTGTTGACAGCACTGAGACCTTTGAGGGCTTTTCCTGGGTCTAGATGTCCATCTTCAGGCAGCTTGGCCTCCTTGTAGGGCGGCACCCCCCTAGAGCAGACAGCTGCTCTCCATGGCCTCACTTGCCATCACCACCCATCCCTTCTCTTGTTTGCTCCCTGCCTGGTCTTGTAGGTTTGCAGGTTTGAAGCCTCCTGTGCTGGTTAGCTTTAACTGTCAACTCAGACACAACCTAGCATCACTGTGGCACATGCTTAAGGGACTGTCTTGATTATTAACTGACGTAGGAAGACACCTCCGTGGGTGCCACTGCTCCCTAGTTTGGGGCAGGCAAGCAAGCAAGGATCTACACATTTATTCTCCCTCTGCACTGACGATAATGTGATACTTCAAGTTCCTTCCTTGACTTCTCTGAAACAATGGACTCTAACCTGGAGCTGTGAGCCCATTGTCCTTAAATTGTTCCGATATTTTATCACCCTGGGTGGAAGCTATTCTTCCTCCCTTTTTCCCATTAATCAATCTGGTGTCTTTCCTGTGCATATTTTAATATCTTGTGATAAGAAAACAATGTGATTAAACAGATCCATTTACCAAGACGAAATGATCGACAGTCTGCTTACTCTCCGTATGGATATTGCATTTCAGGGTGACTCTACTTAAATCTCCAGCTGCTGACGTGTTGGGTCGGGTGCCAAGGCATGAAGTCTGTCAGTCAGAAGAAGAGCATGCTTGGGTGGCTAGGCTTTCCTGGGCTGTCCCCAAAGATCTTCCCGATTGCAGTGTGACCTTTGCACTTAGGCAGATGGAATTCACACCTGGAACACCACTGTTGTCTCCGGGGACCTTCACGTGGAATCCAAGCCTCAGTTTCCATGTCCAGAAGGCAGTCTTTGCTCCTTGACTTGGGGAAGGGTGCTGCCTGGTTGGTGTATTTGAAGCCTTGGGGAGAGCATCTGTCAGAGAAGCGGCCTTGTTCTGCTGAACCCTCCTTGTAATTCTTAGCTGCCTTTTGCCCTTCTGGCATGGAAACTAGGGTCTTGAGTTCACAGAACACAGTGTTGTTCATTACCCTGACACTTCCTGCGGTATGGTGTCTAGGAAAGGCTAGTCTGGTGTGTCTGGTGATAGTCTCTGCCTCACTTTTATTTATAAAATGTTTATTTTAGAGTAAATGTCTGAAAGCACCATTGAGAGAGAACATTAGCTAGTTTGCCCATGCATTCAGAGCCTTGGTCTGGGCTGGGAACTGGATAAAGCCTGTTGTACCTGCTTACTCGTTGCTGGATTGGGTTCCAGTTCTGTGTAAGCAGCTTTCACCAGGTTAGGCTGTGGAAGGAATGATCCCAGAGGCCTAATCCTTACAACCACATGCTTATTTGTTGATGATGTGCTGGTTGCTAGCTGGTGGTGCCCGACCCTGTTTTAAGCTATGTTCTGGCTTCTGGGGTACAGGAAGAAGGAGCACCCCACATGTGAGACATGCTGTGCTCATGGAGGAGGGGAAGAGAGCTCGTGAAGTCCTGTAACATCTCCAGGATCTTCTTCCTGGGACAGGAAGCCTGTACTTTCTCATATGTCACTGGCCAAAACAAGCCCTGGGGTGATGCCCTATGGCAATGGGCATGGCAGCGTGGCACCTGCAAGTCTCACATCACAGGAAGGACGGCTAACCCTCTAACCTGGGCACTAGCTGTGTGCATATAGGGGTGGGAGATGGACTGGTACCCCAAGAACTACAAGAAGGATGGGTGCCGACAGTGCCGATACTGTGAGGTGTGACCAGTGGCCACCCTAGTTCTCCTGGGCACTGTTCTCAGTGGCTGGCATGGATTAAGCATTTCAAGCCTCATACAGCTCTGTGAAGCAGGAGCTGTCAATCTTCACTCATTCTCTAAGAGGGGGAGGGGACCAGTAACAGTGCAGGGGAGGGGTCATAGCTGAGAGCACAGCAGCTGGAAGCACCGGAGTTTAGTATTGAACCTGTTACCTGATCCACAATCTGACCTCCCCTCCCCATATTGTCAGCTCAATACATTGCCCCTTTGGGCGGACACAGAGTCCCTGAGGGTTCTGGGGGTGGGGAAATGATTACAGGGGTTCATCCTTGAGGATTTAGACAGGCAAAGAAAAAAATCCTACCTGGTGGGAGGAAGGAAGAAGCCAAGAGCAAGCTGGGAGTGCTGCTGGGAGGAGGCTGTTCCAGGAGCACAGGGAGCTGGAGCCCGAGGTGCTGAGGACTAGACGCCGGAGGTGCCAACTTTGCCTCATCCATGGCGGCTGCTTAGGGCAGATTTGGAGCTGAGTGTATGGAGGCAAGGGGATGAGTGAGGGCCCTCTACTCCAATCTGGGAGAGCTTCCTGTTAAGTGGTTTTCTGAGCTGTAGGCGAGGGGCCTACAAGGCCCTGGGTTGATCCAAGAGCCAGCCGGTCTGAACAGGTTGGTATTTTCTACTGACTCATGCTCTATCCTCAGGCCTGCAGAACTCTGAACATCTTTGTTTTCCCAAGAAGCAAACGTGGGCAGCTTTATTTTCCTCAGGGGCGCAGCTCTGAGTGTTATTTATTGTTCTGGCTCTGAATTCGGCAGCGTCTTTCCCTCCACTTCCCGCTGACAGATGATTTGCTCTTGAACAATTAACAGACTGAAGTCTGTGCTCCATCTCCTCCTGGGCTCCTGCCAGCCACCCTTGGGAGCTCAGGAGAGGCTTTCTTCTTGATCCTATTACTGCTGCCCAGCGCTGAGGAGGATTAATTAACCCACCAGGAAGAAAGGAAGGCAGCGGTGGAGCGCAAACCCGTGCAGCGTTCGATGCAGGGCCAAGTGTCTCCCCAGCCTTTCCGGGACTTGGCCACGTGGCCTGGCGATAAGCCACACTGCAAGTAGTGAGGTGGTGCAAACTGCATATGCTCTGGCCGTTGTCCTGTCAGAGCCCTCACTGCGCTGCCATAGCCTGACAGCCCACTCGGAGTGAGGCGCCGTCTCCCGGCCCTCAGATCTCCTGAACAGCAAAGCTGTCCTGTTCCTCCAGCTGTGGAGAGAGTTAGGTGTCTGTGCTGCCCTGTACTGAGGCATTATGTAGATGCCAGTTATTATCATATGAATGTTTTCTATTTGGACATCCAGGCAATTATCTGACACTTATTAGGGCAAAGGCCCATACCTGCAGCTATCAGCTCCCAGACCAAGTTTAAAGATGCTGGTGTTGTTGACATTGCTTTCTCTTGCTCAGAAGGGATGGACAGCTAAGATGCTCAGCGGAACTGCTCAGGGATACGGCCAGGCTCTCAGACAGTGCGTCTCACACCCGAAGCAGGGCTGCTTGCTGTGGCCATCTGGAGTGCCGTGCTCAGAACATCCCTGAAGCTCCCTTGGACTCTGCAAGGATCCCGTGGATTGTTAATCCCGTGGTGGATTAACAGTGACTGTCACAGTCACAGCCTGACCGACGGTGACACGCGTGTGGTGTATTTACAGTGCCCGCTCCTGAGTTACAAAGTAGATGACAAAGATGGCTAGCACAGTAATGTGTCAAAATTGGTATCTCTGTGGGCTTGTGGGCTTGATTCATGCAGGTTAGCTGAACGGTGACCTTAACCTTGAATCATGGTGTGGACTTCACTGGGAAGAGAAGATCATTCCAGAACCTTGGCAGTGGTGTGTGCAACGAGCTTTGATCCTGACCCAGGCCAGGGCTTCCCAGAGCAGGGTGGTCAGGCCACTCTCTTATGCTCTTAGAGATTTCATGTCGAAAACACGAGCTTGCCTTCATATTTTACAGCATTCTTTTCAGTTCTGCAAAGAGCACGTGTGGGTTAGACAAGCCTTTACCAGTGTATATGATGTTCCTCTATATGTTCTCTGAAAAGTAAGTTTCTTTATCAAATACTTGTGGAGGAATCTGAGTTCTGTATACTTGTTGGCCCCTATTGCTCTACATCCTCTCGTGAATACAGTCAAATTAGTCCTTGGCATTGGTTCCCACTGTAATTATTGCTGTGATGGAAAAGGGTTCCGTAGACTTTCCAAACAAGTCAATAGGACTTAGTGGTTAATTTCACAAGGGAAACAAACTGTCATAGCAAAGCAACAGATACCTCAAATGGTTACACCAAGGGAGGTTGTACTGGGAAAGAAGTTGAGCCTGAGTGGAACAGGGAACAGTCCTGGGGGAGCCGCCCTGGCAGAGCAGATGCCTTGTGGGTAGCGGAAGAGATGCACCTGGATGACTTGCAGCTGTGGGGAGACAGGCAGCAGTGGCCACTGTCTGCTCAGGACTGGAAGTGTCTGAGTGCACAGGCTTTCTGTTTCAAGGCCGGGCCAGCCCTGGGGAGACATGGCTGGGTTTCCTACTTAGAGTACCAGTTTCTCTCCCCCAAGGCAGACCACTGAATTCACAGTCAAGAGACGGGGGCTTGCTGCCACTCTGCATGAGCTGCCCCTAGACAGGGTTCCAGTCAGCTACCGAGCAGGCGGCTGATCTTACGGCCCAGCGTGCACAGGGCGGCTTCATCTTGTCTGGCATTGTTAGCTCAGTGACAGCCAGGCTTTATTTGATTCCACCTTTAATGGAGAGTGCTGAGTGCTGCAGAGGAAGACTGACAGACCATGACAGACCACAAAGTCCACCATTTCCATACTCACCTGATGGAATGAGGCTTCACGGATCATGTAGGATGAGGTTTGTGTGTAGGAACCAATCTCACATGTGGGAGAATGGGTGGCTGCTGCAGGAGATTGTCCCTAAATGTTCCATTTGGTGCACGCCTGTGAGCCCAGCATTCAGGGAGGCAGAGGCAGGTGGATCTCTGTGAGTTTGAGGGCAGCCTCAAACTACAAAGCGAGTCCAGGACAGCCAGGGCTACACAGAGAAACCCTGTCTCAAAAAACAAACAAACAAACAAACAAACAAACAAACAAACAAAGTGATAAGGCTTTGTGCTAAGGGTACCGGGAGGCTCCCAAAGCATATGAGCAGCAGCTGGGAGCAGCCAGAGGATACAGGAGCTTGTATCCCTTAGAGTGATGCTGCCACAGGCAAGCTTCAGGCAATGGACGTTGATTACCCTCATGAGAACTGACCATGAGCTGCAGCCAGATGCTTGGGGAGTCTGCCAGGGTGATCTCCATCTTTTCTGAGCCTCCTTAGGATCCATCTCCCTGTTTATTTTGACAGGTCCGCCTGCAATGAGGCACAAGTACCGTTAGGTGGCAGGGTACCGATACTTTTTCACAGTCCTAACTAGGTGTGTCAGCCAGGCTCCCTGCATCTACCTACACAGCAGCTCTAGTGCCTGTGAGTGTGTGTGTGTACACGCATGTATGTGTAGCACATGTGGGGCGTGCACACTCACGTGTGTTTTTATCCCAGTGTCAGTAGCCAGCAAATAGGCATCAGGGATTCCCGGGCAAAACTGACCTCTTCGGCGCATCTTGAAATATCCAGGGCTCTGTGCACTCCAGAAGATCTTACCTCCATAGAAGGGGCAGAGATTCCCTGGGAAAGGGCCTTCCCGGCCCTTCACCTAGACAGACTGGGCTCCTCCTGTGTCTACTCTGTAGCTCGGAACTTGATGAGGCTCTCTCCTCTCCGATTCCTTCTCCGGTTCCCTCAATCCTATCACCATTAGTTCTCCATGGCCTAGACAGAGGAAATGGAGGTTAGAGAGGCTGAGTAGCCCAAAGGCACTCCACTAACACATGGCAAAGGTGAGCATTTGAGATAACGTGAGGGCTGTTAACCTCCGTCTAAGTTAGAGCTGGAAAGGGGAGTGTGGGGCTCTCACCGACCCCTCAGGGCTTGAGTCGCGAGGCACTGAGATGTTGCTAATGTTCTGAAGCAGGGGCCCTCAGTCATATTTTAGAAAGATAACCCAAATGATTTGGAGCAGAGGGAGCAGAAGGCGAGAGGCAGGCCGGGAGGCCATTAAACAGTCAGGTCACCAAGGGTCACAGGAACCAGGAAGAACTGATGCATCTTGGTACTCAGAGACCATTTATGCTGCTCAGCAGAGCCAGGAGTTACAGCTGTGGCCAGCATTTAACACGGCACTCACTATAATCAAGTTACATAAATCCAAAATTTAAGAATTGTGTTCAGGGGCTGGAGAGATGGCTCGGTGGTTAAAAGCATTGTCTGCTCTTCCAGAGGTCCTGAGTTCACTTCCCGGCAAACACATGGTGGCTCACAATCATCTATATTGGGACCTGATGCCCTCCTCTGGCATGGAGTTGTACATGTAGATTGAACAGTCATATACATAAAATAAATAAATAAATCTCTTGGGGGCTAGAGAGATGGCTCAGAGTTTAAGAGCACTGACTGCTCTTCTAAAGATCTTGAGCTCGATTCCCAGGAACAACTTAATGGCTCACAACCATCTATAATGAGATCTGGTGGTCCCTTGTGGCAAGCAGATGTACATGCAGGCAGAACACTGAATAAATAAATAAATAAATCTTTAAAAAAGAATTGTGTTAACAAAAAGAGCAACACGTATTTAAAAGTTTGTGCTTGCTAATTGCTTGACCATGTTTGTGTATTGTCTGTGAAGTAGACACAGTATGGCTGGTATACACTCAAAAATCTTTCCTCCTTGCTGGGCACAGCGGTTCACACCTGTCATGTCAGCACTCGGGGAGGCAGAGGCGGGCAGATCTCTATGAGTTTGAGGCCAGCCTGGTCTGCAAAGCAAGTGCAGGACAGCCAAGGCCACACAGAAAAACCTTGTCTCAAAAAACCAAACCAACCAACCAACCAACCAACCAACCAACCAACCAACCAAACACAAAACAAAACAAAACAAAACAAAACAAAACAAAAAAGAAAATATTCTTTTTTTCTGATATCACGCTGGTACCCTGAAACTGGCCAGGGCAGGGTGTTGCAGTATGGAAATCAGCAAATGGTGCAGAGCACAATGTGTACTCCTTGGGGCACCAATGGTTGGTGCTAACCAGCATCCTCTGGGAAGAGATGAGGTGTGCGACCTGACCACAGGGCCTTGCACAGGGGTGGTACAGGTATGGTATGACATAAGCCTGTGCTGGGTAGCTCAGTGCAGGTGAAGGGTGTGGAGGGGAGCACGGGTCAGCTGTGTGGTGTTGGAGCGGTGGAGTGTTGTCAGCTGTGTGGTGGAGGCTGTTGGAATGTAAGTATAATGGTGCAGTCTCTGCACGCACAGGTTCTGTATCCCCAGAGCGGACTCAGACAACTGAGCATTGCCACTGTATGCACGAAAATCACATCTGTAGTGAGCACGTACACAGTTCTTCATCACTGGTCCCTGAACAGCACAGCAACAATGATTTGCACGGCATTCACTACTGTAAGTCATCTGTAGTGATTAATATGCCTGCGAGGATAAACATAGGTTGCATGTAAACGCTACAAAGATGAGGAACTTGATTATCGCTGGGTGGATTTGGATGTCTTCATCAGGGTCTGGGATGAATCCCGTGTGTGTTTTCGGGTGAGGGAAAGTGGCAGGTGAGGAGGGTCATGAGCATCACACTGTTTAGCTGCAGGGTGTGTTTCTCTTCCCATCTTGTGTTTTTAGCCACAGGATGAAGCTGGGTTTGGGAGGACAAGAGCAGAGACTGCTGCTCAAGTCTGAATGTCCACCTAGTAGAAGGATTTGAACAGAACTCTCCTTTCTTGGAGGTAAGCAGGGCCCACCACCTCCATCTCCCCAGGACAGTTAAGAAACAATCAGAAAATGAAAGCATCAAACCCTCTGGTCATCACACATGTGGTAGGAATCCTGAACCTCACCTGCTAGCTCTGAACTCACAGTCCTAAACTTGGCTAGTTCCTTGCCGTTGGCTTACTTTGTGGGCTGGCTCTACTGAGTCCCGGGGTTGTGCTCTCATGGTGAGGTTATGAAGCAGTTCCGGCTCTGTGAAGTGAAAAGGGACAGGTGCGTGGCAGGCTTCCTAGGGTCAGGTAGCATCTGGTCTACCATGTGACTATTTTGAGGCTGTTGTGAATGGTTGCGTTTCCCAGGGGATGAAGGACAGCTTTCTTGTGCAGAGTCACTTAGTGAGAAGTGCGAGCCCAATCCTGGGCTCAGACGTTGTGGAAATGTGGGTGCTTTACAGGTGACAAGAGAAATGTACAATCATGGTCCTCAAAGTCGGAGGAAGAGAGAGAGCAGCAGCTTCCTCAGGGATTCAGACACCCAGAACCGGGCACTGTGCGAGGCTGCTAATTAGACTGTAGATGCTTCCATCTTTACGGCAGCCACATCTTTATTCTCTCCTGCTCTGTTATTGGCTTGAGCCTGGTGACACCTGGGTTTATAAGGCAGAAACTACACTCAGGCTGCTTAGGTGATGAGGCCATTCTATTGCCTGATAGAAGAAAAAGAAGAAGAAGAAAGAAGGAGAAGGAGGAAGAGGAGGAGGAGGAGGAGGAGGAGGAGGAGGAGGAGGAGGAGGAGGAGGCCAAAAACCAGAGTTTAAGATTTACAAGTCGTTCACGCATGAATTCTACTAAACACCAGCTTAAGCAGTCTGATCAGAAAAGGTCAACTCAGAAAAGCCCTGATTTGTTAGGAAATGCTGTGTGCTGCTGTCATTCTGAGCTGATGGAAGAGGCTGTTGTTCCCTGCCTTCCTGCTCTGGTCATGGAGAAGGCTGCACCCACCTTCCCTCTCCACATGCCCCATGTACTTAGTTTTGCTTGGCTTCAGTTACTGCGCCTGTGCAGTGGAGGCCCGTTCATGCAACACAGAGTAGAGCACCTATCACACCTCAGGTGCTGTTGCTGCTGCCGCTGCCTGCTTCATGGGTATTTGGGCTAATAGTAAGTGAAACAAGGGCAAGTGGAATGCTAACACATGTGGAGAGTGAGAAATGCTCAGCTTGCACTTACACACACTCCCATGTCCTTTATGTATAAATTTTATAAGAACGTGGAATCCAAGTGTCCAAACTGCACTCAACATGACACCTTGGCTAGAGGGATCACTGGTCTGTGACCGCTGAGCCGTTCTCAGCGTTTCTGAACTTCTTAAAATGAGGATAGAGATGTTGGGCCTCAAGAGCTCTGCGAAGAATCAAGATTATATAGGTAGAAGTCTTCCCCAGAACCGGATATCCAGTTAATAAGGTGGTCATCAGTAGAAGTGGACTGTTTTCTAAAGAGCTTTTCAGAGCACGCTGAGTGTGTTAGAAAGTAAGTTATCGAAGGAACCGTAGGAACGCGTTCAGAGAATGGGTGCTTGTTGAACCTGCTTTGCATAAAAGGAAATGAGAAGCTGAAGATGTGGGTCAGCTGAGGCCCTGGGCTTGATTTTCAAAAGGATCGAGGAACCAAAGCTGTAGGTTGGTTTTACGTCAACTTGCCACAAAGTAGAATCAGCTGAGTAGGCTCCTGAAGAACTGTCCTGATTACCTCAGTTATGCAGAGCCCCACCCCCTCACCTTCTGGAGGCAGACAGGTGAAAAGGGCCTTTTGGGGAGTTGTCCTCTCCTGCTGCTGCTGCTGCTTTGGCCAACCTCGGAGACAGTGTTTCCAGGCTTCGATTGTGGACTGAGAACCACAGCCCTCCAGGAAACATACAGGTTTTTGGCTCTGGATTGGGGGACTGCTGAGGCCCCAGATTTGTAGACTGAACATCTACAGGGTGGTTGCCTTCCTCAGTAAGACAACTGTAGGCCTGCTCGGACTGCAGAGGTCTCCTCAGCTTCTCAGGTGTGCCGCTATCTTAACGTAAGTGGCTTAAAAATCCACGCTTTCCATTGGCTTTGTTCTACGGAATACTGACCAGTATGTGGGTGAAACAGAGCAGAGAAGGGTTCTGTGTGGTTGGAAGAAAATAGCAACTTGAAGCTGGACATCTTGGAAACGTGACCAAAGACTCTCGGACACAGAGAGCTTCTTTGAAAGAAACATCAGCGCTGGTGAACCCCATGGACTTAAGGGTGAATTCTCTGAAATGGGCACCTGGTTTCCACTTCCTGGTTCAGGCTGCTTTCTCTGAGCCTTTTATGTCACCACAGTCACTCAGATCAGTGGTAGCCAGTGGCGCTGAAACTACCCTCAGTGTTGGAGTATGGAGTCTAGGGAGAGCCCGCGCGACACACCCTGCCTGGCTGCCAACTTCTGCACTCACCTCTGGTGCTTCGGGAATAACGCTGTGACCTCAGCAGAGGTAAGAGGTTGATAAGGGTGACCTTACCAAGATGCTTCCCTTGTGGGCAAGGGAAGGCTGGGGCGAGCAAGCGCCCCCTGCAGGCCAGAGCTGGGAAGTGTCAGGAGGGCTACTCTCCTGAGGTATTTCCCTGCTTGCTTTACTGGTCTGTCCAGGTGATGGATGGCCTGACGCTTTTCCCTGTGAGATTTTAACACTGCTGTTAACTTGTCAGCGGATTTCCCCTCCACCTTAATTACTCCTGCTCAGCAGATGTGGGATCAAGGCACAGCAAACTTCAAATCCTGTTTCCTAGCCCT
Organism: Psammomys obesus; assembly: GCF_907164565.1. Taxonomy (NCBI): domain Eukaryota; kingdom Metazoa; phylum Chordata; class Mammalia; order Rodentia; family Muridae; genus Psammomys; species Psammomys obesus. The sequence goes on along the minus strand of NW_026590859.1, from coordinate 1,718,138 downwards.
ACGCGGTTGTTTTCATCGTTCTCTGCAAGTAAAAGTCACATTGTTGGTACAGCATTTGAGAGGAGCCCAGCTTCCCCCCTCAGCGTAGAGGAGGGAGCTTTTCTTTGTTCCTTTTTGAGGATGTCCAGAACCAACGAGTGCCCACAGGAAGCAGCAGGCCCTGCCACTGGCAGAATTCCTCTCTCTCAGGAATTCACCTTCCTGTGATAGTACAGAAACCAGATGAAGTCAGCTAGAGAGAGTCAGGTCTCAGATACTGGCTTCAAGCTTCTAGAACTGTCTCTGACCCCACAGCTCAGCCCTGTCCTCCATGGGAGCAAAGCCTTGGCTGGCCTTCCCTCCCAAAGCAGGTGAGTGACAGGTCTCACCCTCCTCCGGAGGCTCAGGAAGTCTGCTCTGTAGGATAACCCTGCAGTATGTTCTCCCATGCCAGCTGGTTTTTTTGTCTCATTTGAAGAGAAGTGTTCAGGGCACAGGCTTTCATGGGGAGCCTTGGTGGTGGAGGAGAGCAGGCCCAGACTATCAGGAAGGTGGCTTCAGGGGCACTGCAGCTTCTGGCAGCTTGACATTTCTCAGGCTTTCCTGAGCATGATCCCTGAGTAGACGGAGAATGAAGCGCCCGATCCAGAACATAGCTGGAGCACGAGGGCCTCTCTTCCAAGGCGCTGCAGTCCAGGCCTCTGATTACCATCTGCCATGGGCACCGGGACCAGCTCCTTGAGTCCTGTCTGCGCTAAGCTGTGCTCCTGCGCTGTTTTTAAAGCTGTGTGCTGCATCATGTTGTGGCCACAGCAAATGTGCATTGTGGCGTGTCCGCGTACTACAGGCTTGAGTTTTGCTACAAATTAACCTGTTGTGTAGGTTTCGGTGGCAATTATATCAGTAGGTAATTATGAAGTCAGAATCGTTACTTTGATTGTCATTGTTTTATTTGTGCTTTCTGAGAGTGGATATAATTGATGTTTTATAGATGAGGAGATGAGAAAGGTCAAAGTGCACTGGTAGTGTGCCAGAGGTAATAAATGGCCAAATACCTCTGACCCAGCCGTGTAACTTCACGCATGTGAGCCCCATGCCTGGCTGCTGCTCTAGGCTCGCAGGTTGCTTGTGCAATGAGTGAGGCCAGGTCATGGTTTCACTACTGAGTGTGATGATTTTACTTGTTTCCTCATCTTGGTTACAGTGAGAAGGCAGAGGAGAGTGTGCAAAGAGCGTAGAAACTGTAGCTGGAGACTTTTGCGCTAGAGTCTGGGCTGACGGCCTGACGGCCTCAGTTTGGCTTCTTACACTAATTTTGGTTTTGATTTCACTATAAAGCTATAAAGCATTTGTGCACCTAGGAGCAACCATTTCAAAACGGAATTCCTCATCTGAGCCACAGAATCCTAGAATTTCCTAATGTCTTCTGAGGATGGCGTGTGCCTGTTTTTCTTCACGCCCAGAAGGGAAACTGACCTGTTTTATTCCCTGGGTGCCCCTGGGACAGCAGCATCAACCCTCTGGATGCCTCTAGCACTCTTTCAGGATAGGTGTGGGGGTCAAAGCACTTCCTAAAACTAAGGCATGTTTTTATTTGTAAAGACATTCGCATTGTGGATGGTGGGCAAGTTGTGAAAAATCGAAAAATAGTTGGCAACTTGGCGTGAACCGAGCAACACGCAAATAAAGGACTCAGCCTCTCGACCACCTGCCTTTGCTGGTCTGGTTTGGTGGCTGTTGTTTTCAGGTTGATTAAGCTGGGGATGAGTGCTTGCCCAGCATGCAGGAGGCTGGCGGTTCAGCTGCCGGCTTTGCCTAAAAACCCAGCCATGGCGGTGGCACGTGCCTGTGACGGCAGCACTTGGAAGACAGAGGCCATCCTCCATCACGAAGCTCAGCTCCAGGGGATCCTAGCTCCAGAAAAACACAATCAGCAACAAAATCAAACCCCGAACAAGAAAAGTACCTTCCTTTATGACTGAAGACTATTTAATCTCACACTGTGTGGCCGTGTGAGAATGGGCTTGAAGGTGCCTCTGCTGCTCAGCAAAGCACCATGAGCAGCTGCAGGTGCACGAGTGTGCTGGCTTGGGCTGTGGGTCGGTTTACACGCCTTCCCCGGAAGGAGTACTAGTAAATTGTCACCCTTTGGGGGCAGGTGTTTGGCTAGAATGTGTAATAAATGTGCCCCATTGTCTAATCAGCTTGAAGTAAACAGCCAGCAATATTCTTGCCTGTCATAAAACTGTTTCAATTGAAAACTGCACTTTTGGAAGCTGTTCAGATTCATGGCTGTTTATTTTATGAGTGTTTTGCTTGCCCACGCATCTTGTAAGATCAGTGTTCTCACAGGCCAGGACAGGACGTTGGATCCCTGAAACTGGAGTTAACAGATGGCTGCGAGCCATTGTGGGTGCTGGGAAGAGACCCCAGGTCCTCGTAAGAGCAAGTGTTCCTAACCACTGAACCATCTCTCGGAACCCAGAATTTTGTGAGCTTTTGTGTTCCACTGTGAGCCTGACAGTTTCTAGTCCTTCAAAGGATCTTTTGAGGAAAATGCTGGTCCATTGATGAATCTCAGATTCCACAGTAACCTTTATGAACAAGTGAAAGCTTGTTGCCTTTTGGTACAGAGTCAAAGAAGGTTCACATTTCTACAGGGCTCTTGAAATTCTTCCCCCTTTGTTTGAGATGAGACCTTGTTCTATAGGCCAAGCTGGCTGGAAAGAAGGACCCTCCTGTCTCAGTGTTCTGAGTGCTAGAATTTTATCCATGTGCGGCCATACCCAGCTTCTCAGTAGCTTCTGAACAATCATTTTAAGTTTTATTTATTTTACTCATGTGTTGGATGTGTGCCTGCATATATGTCTGTGTAACAAGTGGAGGCAGGCCGCAGGGCTGGATTCCCTAGAACCGCAGTGTAAGTAGTTGAGTCACATGATATGAGTGCTAGGACCCAAACTCAGATCCTCTGGGAAGCACTAAGTGCTTTTAGCCACCAAGTCATTTCTCCAGCCCTTAAAAATTACCTTTATAAAAGTATGTTGTCTTTTAAAACTAAAACTAGAAACACAAAGCAGAGAACAAACTGGAGAGTGCTTGTAGGCTATAAACTCTCACAGACTTCCTCCAGCCTTACCCACCTCCTGAATGCCCCCTAACCTCTGTAAACAGCGCCACCAACTGGAGACGAGTGTTCAATCACATGAGCCTGTGGGGGACGCAAGCCACCACAGCTTCATATGTTCCTCTTCATGTCCCTGACCTCTCCTCTCCAGAGAGATTCTAGAATATCCTAGTTTCCTTTCTTGTTCTGACATTTCCTGTCGGTGTGGAATATATGAACTGTATTACTAGCCTTTCGATGGCTAGCCAACAGGCCATTTCAACCTAGGAAACGCCTGTGTTCCAACTGTGGAGACTCCCTTGCTTTGCTTCACAAATGGTTTTATGCTCTTGGTTCCTCTGTCTGCAGTGTCTGTTTTTTTTTTTTTTTTTCTTTTTAATTTTGGAGATTTGTGGCTAGTTTAATTTTCTTATCCATTTTGGATATGGACTCAATGTTTGCGTCTCCCCCACACTGGCATGTTGAAACAGAATCTCCAATGTGATGGTATCAGGAGCAGGGTTGAGACATGATCAGGCAAGAGGGCGGGTCCTCGGGAATGGGGTTAGTGCCCTAATAGAAGTGACCTTGGTACTAGGGCACTTAGTACCCAAGACAGAGCAGTAAAGTGCTTGTCTTGTTAGTATAAGGACACATTCCTGGAACTCACATAAAGCTGGACGTGACGATGAAAACCGGTGCTTGCGGTGCTCCAGCTGGAAGATGGGAGGCCGAAACGGGGAACTTCCCACAAGTTCACAGCCTCGTAGTCTGGAGTATTTGGAGGCAAACAAGAGACCCCGTCACAAGCTGGAAGACGGTGATCAACATGGAGGCTGTCTAGTAACCTCTCACACACTGTGGTATTGTAGTGTATACACACATCACATCACACACATCACATCACATACAACACACATATCGCACAGACACATACATCACATGCACACACATACAGATCACATAATGCACCACATCACACAACACACACACACACATATCACACACAGACACACAACACACCACACACATCACACATACACACCACACACTCACAGAGACAGAGAGAGGCAGAGATAGAGAGACAGAGAAACAGAGAGACCAAGAGACAGAGAGACACAGACACAGACACAGACACAGACACACACACACACACACACACACACAGAGAGAGAGAGAGAGAGAGAGAGAGAGAGCAGGCGTCTATCTTTAAGAGCCCTGAAGAGCTCCTTTCCCGCTCCTGCCCTGACGAGGCCACAGTGGAAGGACGGCCTTCAGTAGACCAGGCAGTAAATCCGTCAGTACTTGGTCTTCTCAGCTGTCAGAAGCATGAGCTGTAAACTGGCTGGTCCATGGCGTTCCGCTGCAGAAGCCCATTTGTGACAGGAGTATCAGTTAAACAAGCACTTCTCTCCGTGTCCCTTCCTGTTTTCTTAAATTCTCAATATATATATTTTTTAACCTCTCCGTTCTCCCCTTCTATTTAGGAATTTTTCTTAAATTACCTTCCCGAAGTTAAGGTCCAGTTTGCACAGCTCAGGCTGGCCTTGAGCATACAATATATCCAAGGATGACCTTGAACTTCTGATTCTCCTGCCTCAGCCTTCTGAGCGTGGACATCACGGTGAGTGTCACAGTGTCGTTTCTGTGGCACTGGAATGTAACCCAGGGCTTTGCCCGTGCTAGGCGAGCATTCTACCTACTGAGCCACAGACACAGCCCTCACATGAACCTCACGCTTCTGTTGAATTTTTGTTGAATATTTCTGCAATCATCTTTCAGTTTCAAGGGCATTTTTCGTTGTCTTAATTTTCCCTTACTTATGCTGTTTCCATCTCACACATACACCTCTTGTGTGAGTCTGATAGTGCAAACTTTAAACTTCTCGCTTCCCTTGCCTTTATGTTCCTTTCTTTATGCTTTAATTTCAGTGTTTGTGTTTCTTGCTGGAGGCCATTCATACTCAGAGTTGCTGGTGATTTGCTCATACTTACAGATGAACACAGGACTTTGAGCGAGCTGGTGGGGATGTTGACTGTCATAGGCTCTGCAGTGTGGCTGATGGGCCAGTGAGAGAATCTTTAACTGTCCTTCTGTGCTGCCTAGATTTTCCAGAGAAATCTCCAGCATTTACCTTTCAGCTTGGTTGGAGGCATTCTGGAGCCTGATGAAAGGACGCAGCTGAAGGTCACAGTACGCTAAAAAGAAATGTTCATTTCATGCTATTTGTATTTTGGCCATCTTCAACTCTGGCTGGTGTCTGTCATGTCAAATATCTTCTTGTCTTACTCCCTTCGGAGAGGAGCTCTCAGACTTCTTCATGAGCACGGGAGAGGCCACGCCCAGGTACTTGGGAGGAGAGAGTTGACTGTTTTGTAATTTCTGCAAGCTGCTTTCCACCCTAGTAACAAACACCTGTGAAAAATCAACCTAAAAAGAGGAAAAGCTTCTTTTGGTTCATTTTCAGATATTTCATTTCTTGGTCAACACTATAAGGTGCTGCAGAGAGTATGCTGAGGGTCATAGCCACTCATCTCATGAGCAGGCCATGAAGAGAGAAAGGGGGCTTCAGAGCCTCTTTCTCTTTCAAGGGAACACCCCAGTGACTGGGAGACCCCTTGTTAGGCTCTGCCCCTTGGCTTTCATTTCCTCCTGTGCTGGTTAGTTTGGTAAACTTGGAGCAGGCTAGAGGCACCTGGGAGGAGGACAGCCACAGCTGAGGAGCTGCTTCTCTCAGATTGGCCCGTGGACAGTGTGTGGGGCATCTTCTGGATTGGAGAAGGCCCAGCCCACTGTGAGCGAGCCAACCGTGGGCAGGTGCTCCCGGGTTCTCTAAGAAAGCAACCTGAGCGAGCCATGGGGAACAAGCCAATAAGCACACTCCTCTGTGTCCTCTGCTTCCCACCTCGGGTCCCTCTATGACAAACTGCAACGTGTAAGCCAAATAAAGCTTTTGTCTCCGAAGTTATCACAGAAATAGAGGGACAAACTAGGACACCTCTGACCACACCTTGCTGGGAACAAAGGCTTTGATCTGTGGAACTTTGGGAGACTTTAAAGTTCCAAACTATAGCAATAATTTTGATACAAAGTACCATATTCAATTATAATGTACAAAAAAATAAGTAACTCATATAAAACTTATAGCATTCATGACAGGAGGATCAGTTAAGAGCAAGCGTTCCTAATGTCCCTTGAGTCTGCTCACGTTGCTCTTTCCCATTTCATTGTCTCCAACACCCTCTTAACCACAGGTAATTTTCATCATCTATTTGATATTCATAATTTCCCTGTTAAAAAGATGGTTCAATCACATTTGTAGATCGCTACAAACAATGCTTGCTTTGATGTTGATTGACATTTATGAGAATGCTATCACACAGCTGGTACATTTACCCGAATGTAGAAATGCATGGTTTACCCTTTTTACTCTAAGTGTGCTTCTGACAGCAACTTGCTTGTGGGAAGGTGTTTGGGTCTCGCACAGGCTCACGTATTTGAACACTGAGTCCCCGGCTGGTGGCTCTGTTTTCAGAGTCTCTTAAGAGGTGGGTTTTAGCAAGAGGAAGTGGGTACTGCATGGTGGGCCTGAGTTCACCCCCTACTCTCTTGCTCTCTCTGATCTCTTTCCCTCTCTCCTTCTCTCTCTCTCTTCCCTCTCTTCCCTCTCTTCCCTCTCTCCCTCTCTTCCCTCTCTTCCCTCTCTTCCTCTCTTCTTCTCTTCCTCTCTTCCCTCTCTCCCTCTCTTCCCTCACTACCTTCTCTCCTTTCCCTCCTTCCCTCCTGCTCTCCCTTTGTTCTTCCCTTCAAGCTGCTAAGACGCACAGTGTCCCAGTGGCCTCCCCCTGCCTCCATGAATGAAGTGTGAGCCAGATACCGTCTTCCTTCCTGCTCCTTCTGTCGGGCATCTTGCCTGGCTGAGAAAAGTAACCAGGACATGAGAGCTCAGTCAGACAGGACCTGCTGCCCTCAGTTTCAGCCTCCTTCCCACTTCCAGAGTGGTCTGCTCATCAGTCCCAAGCCTTGTAGGCTGTCAGCATCATCCGCCTCCCTTACTCGGTCTCCTGCTGCTGGCTTTGGGCTAACGTTTTGTTTGTTAAGTCACTAAGGTGCGACTCTACTTGTTTTGCAGTTTCTAACACTTTGTTGCTTTATTGTTTTGTTTTTACCTCTTTGGGAATCGGTGCTTTGACAACCCTTTTGCAGTGATATTAGCCAGGCTGGGAGAATGAGCAGAAGAGGAACTGTGTGTTTGATCACTCCTTATTTGGAATTCTTTATTCTCTTCCTTTGGATTAAACCACCCAGGATGATCTAATCATAGCAGGCTTTAGTCATCCCTCTACCATCTGCACTTTTAGAGCCTGCTCTGAAGATGGACGTGTGTGTGTGCATGCATACATTTGAGACAGTGCAGCCATATGCACGCACAAGCATGCCCGGAGACCTGAAAGCTACGGCTTTGCTGGGTGCCCTGAGGATTTATTGCAGCATAGCAAATTGGTGTCATGTGTCACACATAATATATGCACAGGGGTATAAAGCATAGCCATGGCCTTGCCTCCAAGAGTTCAGTCCACAGAGCAAGAGGAAATTCAAGCCTATAGGTTCGCACATCGTGGAATGCAATGGCTGTGCACCAGGGCTGGGAGGCACGGGGTTGGGCGGGGCCGTGGGGACACTAATTTGAAGCCTTTTGTTACCTGAGTCATTTCAGCTGTCTCAGCCTCTATTTCCCCACCTGTAAGGTGGGGTGGGGAACCTCCTGATTGTGACCCCAGGGTAGCCGTTTACACTACAGAATAAAGAGGGTCCAGGGTAGGGGTATAAGAGATGGCTCCGAGGTTAAAAGCATTCGCAGCTCTCCCAGAGGTCCCAAGTTCAGTTCCCAGCACCCACGGTGAGTGATGAAAGCTCCTGTAGCCCCAGCTTCCCAGGATCCACCCAGTGTCTCTGGCCTCCTTTGACAGCTGTGCTCACATGTGTGCACGCATGTGGATGACAGAGGTCAGCCTTGGTGTGGTTCTTCGAGAACCCTACTCTTGTTGTTTTTTTTCCTGAGGCAAGGTCTCTCAATAAACCTGAAACTCACAAATTAAGCTAAGCTAGTTGTCCAGCAAGTCCCAGGGATCCCATGCTGCCCTACCCCAATGCTGGGACCATAGGCCCGCCATAACTGTCACCTCAGTGCTGGGACCACAGGCCCATCATAACTGTCACTTCAGTGCTGGGGTCACAGGCCCATCATAACTGTCACTTCACCTCAGT
>NW_026590859.1:1696230-1709775 GCF_907164565.1 Psammomys obesus | reverse complement strand
CAGGCCCACCATAACTGTCACCTCAGTGCTGGGGTCACAGGCCCATCCTAACTGTTGTTTCTTCTCAGTATGGGACCATAGGCCCGCCATAACTGTCACTTCACCTCAGTGCTGGGACCACAGGCCCATCACAATGCCTGTGCTTTTAGTTTTGTCAACTTACCCGAACCTAGTCATATCTGAGGAATCTCAATGGAGAAAATGCCCCCATTGGGTTGGCCTGTGGCGCATCTGTAGGGCATTTTTCTGCTTAACGACTGATGTGGGCGGGCAGTGCCACCCTGGGCAGGTGGGCCTGGGTTGTGTAAGAAGATGAGCTGCTGTGACCTGAGAGCCAGGCATTGCTGCAGGGCTCCTGCCTCTGGCGGACCCCTTCTGTGACAGGTGTGATAGATGCATCAGCCAAACAACCCTTCCCCCAAGCTCTGGTCATGGTGGTGAGCACGGCAGCAGAAACCACACTAGGACAATACGGCTTTTCCCTGGGTGATGGGGACCAGGGTCTTTGTGCTTGTGTGGTTTTGCTGGTATTTTTGTGCCTTGCTGGTGGAGCCACCCCCAGGCCTGACCAAACAGCCCTCCTGTGACTCAGTTTCCTCACTGCTAAGATGGGCTTGAGCATGCTGGCTTTTTCAGGTTGGTTCTGCAGAACAATACGCTGCTTGGTAAGATGCAGATGCCCAGGTGCTCCTGCCCCAGAGAGAATCTCTGGCAGGGAAGGAATGGCAGTCTGCGCTGCAGTGGCTTCCTGGAACTGTGCCAAAACCTGCTGCTATCATGTGGCTCTCCAAGACAGGCTCAAGTGCCAGTTAGCTTGTCAGTGGAGACAGCTACCGGGACCTGGAGCAGGGACTGGGGGTCCTGGGGGCCCTGGGGTGACGATGGCGATGGCACAGCTTGTGGGGTCTTACTTCACCGGTTGTCCCATAGATGAGGGAAAGGTCTGGCTTCCTTAACCACCTCAGGAGACACAGGTGGGCCAGGGGCGGCATTTCCTCTTATGTCCACAAGGGGTCAGTAAAACATTAGGCCTGTCTTTGTTTAAATTTCAGAACAAAAGAATTTTGGCAATGTTGGACTGGCCAGATAAGCCTTGTTTACTGCTGGCTTCCTGGCTTCTGAGAGCTTCCGAGAATCAGTCTTCATGGGGAAGTGCATTAGCCCACAGATCTGAAAACTTTCAACCTCGTCTAAAATCCCTGTCCTGGGGGCTCCAGGAGTCACTTTAAGATAGAGGAAATTCTCAGCCTTGTGTTTCCTGAAGGTGTCTCTTTAGAGGAGCTCAGGGTGGCTGGGCAGCCTCTGAGGGCCTGGGGCGGGATTATTAGTCAGGCTTTGAGATACGGTCGAGGCCATAAGAGTCTGTAGTACCTCGCTGAAGACACAAAGTCGGGAACAGAGCAGGACTCTCTCAGTACCTCATCTGGGCCATCTTCCCAAGCTGGGCTTCATGCAGCCTGGTCAGCCCCAGTGTTCCCTGGCTACCCTCTTCATGCCACCTTGCTTATATATATATTTTTTTATTTTTTACAATTTATTCATTTTATATCCCAACTGTAGCCCCCTTCCTCATCTCCTCCCTGTCCCACCTTCTTATCCTCCTCCCCCCTCCATCCCCTTCCCCTAGTTCACTGAAAGGGGAAGTTCTCCTCCTCTGCCATCTGCCCATAGTTTATCCAGTCTCATCAGGACTGCCTGGATCCTCTTCCTCTGGCCTGGCAAGGCTACTTCATCAGGGGGAAGCAATCAAAGAGCAGGCATTTGAGCTCAGGTCAGAGACAGCTCCTGCTCCCTCTTTTTAATTTTTTTAATTTTGCTCACTTTCCCCTTCAATTAGAACTACAGCCACTAGGTGAACAGGGAAGAACCTGATGGAGCATTCCCTTCCCAGGCTTCTATGCCTCCCTGACAAGATCTGACTGCACTGAGTGCACTTCAGGGGACTGCCTGCCTCCATGGAGTTCCAAAGTTCCTTCCTGCCCCCTCCCCCTGTAAGCAGGAGCTCAGGACAGAGGCACTACAAACCGCTGAGGGCCGGGTCACAGGATTCCAAAAGCACCAGGCACTTGACTCCAAGAGCTCATAATGATCAGCACTGGTGAATTCATCAATTAATTAATCAGCTTGTTTGCCAGACCTCACAAGAGCAACTCCCACACACTGGGCATTTCCTGGGCACAAGTGTTCCAAAGATGAATATGATGTGGGCTTTGCTATGAAGGAAATCCATTTCAAGCAGAGTTTCCAGCAGAGAGGGTAAAAGATAAAATCGATGGCCCTGGTACACCATGCAGAGGGCTCTGGTGGGAAGACAAAAGGACGGGCCAGGGAGCCTCTCCCACCTGCTGGCTGTTCCTAAGCATCTCTGAGAGAATATGATGGGGCTAGTCAGGGGATGGGTTGAAAGACAAGGAAACTTCTGTGTGGGCACACCTTGGCCACACTCCCTCAGAGAGTTCCGCAGCTAAGCAGAGTCATGGCCCAGCCCTGCTGGACAGGATGGCGTGTGTGTGGGCTCAGTGAGATGGTCTGGCCGGAGCAAGCCTTCCAGATGGCACAGTCTCCTGTTGCCTGCTCCTGTCTCAAGGGCCCTGGAGGTTCTGAGCGAACCCTGAGCAGCAGTGCCCCAGCATTCACTCCCGCCCATCCTGAGCATTCAGGAAGACCAGGTTTGGAAAGGTCTAGATTGGTCCAGGTCCCTTTAGCAGAACATGTGCTTCTCGTGTGACTCAGAGCTTCTCAAACCACGCAAACCTTTGTCTTTTTCTCTTTTACTTTCTTTTTGGGGGAGCAACTTATCCAGGTTTGCCCAAGACCATTCTAGCACTAAAATGGAAACTCTTGAGTCTTAGGACGCCCTCAGTCTGAGCCAGCTGCCATGGCTAGGGATTCTTTAGTTCTTCCCCATTCCATGTGTCTCGGTACACACCGCTTCCCTGTCTTTTTCCTTTGCTACAGCAGAGATATTTTTGATCAGGATGAGGGCGAATCTTTGCCCCACAGGTCTGTTCTGCAGTGCTCACCTCTGCAACCCCCTTCTTGGGAGGGTTCCTGCTCACTCCCCCTGTGGCTTCGAATTCTCTGTTGTGATGCTTCCTCAGGTGACTGCAGTGTGGGTGGCACTGTAGAGTCTCTCTCTCCTTCTCTCTCTGTCTTCCTCCCTCTCCCTCTCATGGTTTCTGCAGAGAAAATTAGTACTGATAAAGGCTGCCTTAACACAGCCTCATAGCCTGCAAGCTTAAACAAGAGTTTATCCTCTCACAGCTAGTGTCTAAATCAAGGCATCCCTGGGGTACCTCCCTGAGCTTCTCTGAGACTCCAGCTCTGTCAAAGCCACTAGGCCCATCTCCTTGACCATTCCTTCTCTCTATGCGGACAACTGTCAGCAAAAGGCAGTTTTCCAGTTTTCTCAAACGTGACCTCATCTCAGCTGATCTCATCGGCAATGGCCCAGTTCCCACAGAGGTCATGCTCTTTCTGAGGTATCTGACTTTGATATATCTTTTGGGGGATACAAGTCAACTCATAACAAACAGCAAGATACTTTTTGTTGTTGTTTTAGGGTTTAGAACCCAGAGCTTTGCACTTTTTTTGTTGAAGATGGTTGTGTGTGCTGTAGGAACAAATATTCCCAAGTCTTCCTTTTTCTGACCACTTACTATGTTTTTTTTTCGGAGTCGGGGAGTAAGCTCTTTTTCTTATCTCTTAAGTTATTTAAGTGTTTCTGTCCTTGTTTGCTTTCGTGAATTTGATCATGTGAATTTTTTTCCCCATGCCCCACTCCTTTCAATCACTGGTAACCGTGCTCACGCACTTCTTCTCGGGAAGTCCTTTCTCCTGAAGCTCCAGGGCCTACCCAGTCTTTGTCTCAGGCAGATGCCTCACCCAGGGCTCACGCACCTCCTTGCCACACTCTGCCGTGGGGCTCTGAGAAAGAATAGGGAGAGAAGGATGTGGTGATGAGGCCCGGCCTCCACCTGAAGTATGACTAAATAGTGAAGAGTCTGTCTCCACAGAAATCTGTCTGTCTGGTTTCTTCAACTTGTTTTTTTCTTTTTTTCCTGATTTTCTGATTTTTTTCTTTTTTTTCTGATTTCATGTGGGAAAGGCCTTCCACTAAAGGGTAAGATGTCTGAGTTAGAATTTTGACACCTCTTCCCCCCAGGCTGGACATCCATGTTGGCAGAGAAGTAAACCTAGAGGTCTCCAGTGAGGATCTGATTGAATAGCCATTGTCAAGCTGGCCAGAGGCAGCCACCCTCTCACCCCTTCACCACTTGGGAGCTAGCGGTGGGGCGAAACTTCCAGGTCACATGGGCAGTCCATGAAGCAGGCAGACAGCAAGCAGGCTGACCAAAAAAGTAGCAGCAATTACTTTGAACAAGCCATGCCTAGAAGCACATGGAAGAAAATGAATGTGTAGAAAGATTCTATATAACTGGAACAAGCTCTTGCTGTATAGTCTATACCAGCCTTGAAGTCAGTAACCCTCCTGCCTTAGCCTCCTGAGTGCTGAGATTATGGTATGTGCCACCATATCTGACTCACACATCACCTTAACCAGATAGGGAAGGGGGTATAGGCCTTTATAGAGATAGAGTGATTTTGGGGAATGATGAGAATAGACTTACAGCACAGGTCCTTCCAGCACATCATCTTACGGAAGCTCATGTAACTTGTGCTTTGTGCTGAGTGAAGATGACCTTGAACTTCTGCTTTTTCTGCCTCTACCTCTCGGGTATGTGAATCCAGCCATGCATTTCTGCCTCTACCTCTCAAATGCAGGCATGCACCATCATGCCCTTCTTATGGTGCTGGGGACTGAACACAGGCCTCATGCATGTGCAGCAGGTACCACCTAAGCCACACCCCCAGCCCTTAGGATCTTGTGATGCCTCCCTGCTGTGGAACTCTAGGGACCAATGACAGTTGAGTCCCTTTTGGAAGATCTGCCACTCAGTGGATGAGTTCAGAGACAGTCTCTCCCTGTCCTGGCTGTTTTTCATGTCTTAGGCTCAAAATAACTACTCTACTAAAGCCATGCCTTTGGGGTAGACTGTCATGAATGCTTTCACAGCTCTGCTTTAGGGTTTTCAACATAGCCTTGTGGAATTTACTCCACATTCTCCTTCTCCTTTTAAAGCTAAGATGATGCCCAACATGGAAAGCCAATCCACATGGTGGATCCTCTATTACCAGAAGTCCTGAGTCTACCCTGGCTCCCCTTTCCTGCAGCCATTGATGAAGACTGGGAGAAGAACTCTTTACATTTTGGTCCTGATCCAAGCCAGGCTCAAGATGAGATGAAGATGCCCAGCGAGGAGCAGCCTCTTGCCCAAACCCCACAGGGACTGTTGGCAGTGTTCCCAGAGGTCTAGCGCTTTCCCATGGTGAAGGCAGAGTTTGGGCTGCCAGCCAGGAGAAGACAGGCTTCCTCTTGCTTTTCTGTCTGTCATTCCTAACCCTCAGCCAGAAATTTCAGCTTCTTGCTGCTCCGCCCAGCCATCCTGTTCTTTCTTATTGTCCAATATTTAGTGCAAACATTCTTTTCTCTGTGGCCTGTCATTCAAGAGCTCACACAAGCTTAACTCTTTCCTGGTCACACAGTCCTTTGACACCCACAGGTGAGAGGGTCTCATGTTCTATTGTATGTAGTCTGCCTTATTCCAAGATCTCAGGCAGTTTTGGCTCTTGTATCCCAAGGGTTCTACGGAGCAGCTGCAGCACCAAGCATGATGTCAGTGTTAGTAGCTACTGCTTTTAGAAGAAAGGCAGATATGCAGTTAGCTAGAACTAAGTGTGTATTCTAAGCCAGTATGTATCAAATACTGGACATCATCCAGGGATGGTGCTCAAGTGGAGTTTCTGATTCTGCGGATCTCATGGGGCCTTGTGCATCTGTATCAAGCAAGCATCAGCTCTACACCATGTCTACACAGCAATTTCCTGCTACTGTAGCTAGTGCCAGTGATGTCTGCCTGAGCTGTTTGCAATTAGACATTGCAATGTCTATGTCTTGAATGGGGAAGGCTCAGTGTGGATGATTTTATAGTTTAAGCCGTGTTCCCTGGAGGTGACGTTGGAGGGCTTTTCAGAGGTGGGACTTTGGAGCAGAACTGGATTCTGGGGGCTCTGACCTCATGAGTGGATTGATCCATATGGATTCATAACTTAAGGGATGTTGGGGGGGCAGAGGAAACCTGAGGGGCTGACGTCACTGGAGGAAGTGAGCACTGAGGCTGTGTCTTTGAAGGGGATGTTGTATTCTCTGTCCCTTTCTTCCTCTCTCTGAGTCCTGGCTTCTGTGAGGTGAGAGGCTTTCCTCCTCCGCTTGCTTTCTGCCTGCCTCATCTTAGCCCCAGACACAAGCTACCACAAACAGAAATTGTGAGCCAAAAGGACCCTTTTTTTCTTCAGGTTGATTTTAGCAGACACCTTGCAGTAACAGAAATCTGGCGAGCACAGATGCGCAGCCTGTCTCTGTTAAAGCGACCAAGCAAACTTTCCTCCTGTCCCTGTCCCTGTCCTGGATTAGCACATCTGTGCGTTAGCTTTAAGTTGATATCAGTAACAATAGCTAACATTTAATAAGTGTTTAGCAAGTGTTAGGCACCATCTGATCACTGACAGTGCATTATTTTACTAGACCTTTACAGTAATTTTCAGTGATTTCTTAAAACAGACACCTCTTTTGTCTGCATTTTACACTCTGAGGCAGGCAGAAATGTGGAACAGGGCAAAGGGAGACAGAGCAAGTTGCTCCATGTTGGTCCTTTTGACTCCGGTGCGACTGAACATTGCTTTGGTAATTAATCTTGGCTCCCACTTGCTGGAGCTGCTATCTTTGCGGTGCCCTGCTTGGAGCCCCTCATCTCTCTTCTCTATCTTCCTGCCAGTCTATCTGCAGCTCCCTCTCCAGTTGCAGCCTAGAGACCAGGCTGACCTCCAAACACTCAGTCCACTTCCTATCTGTGAGGTTCCTCTTTCTTTCTTCACCAGCCTTGACCGCCACCGCTACAATCTGCTGACCTGTTGGCTGTGGCCATTCTGCGGTATGCAGCATCTGGCCACTGCTTTTTCAGGGAGCTGTGTTTACCGTTGTCAAGACAGCAGCAGCATCCATGTTCCTGGTAGGTTTAACTCCGTGACCCAGAGCCTCTGCTCTCCCCATGGAAGTGTGCTCTCTCAATGGAGACATGTGGGTCTCTCTGTCTTCATCGATGTCCTCACCAGAACCCCACTGCAGGCCTTGCAGAGCATAATCCCACTTGCCTGGGCTTTTGCTTCCTCTTCACCTCACTTCTCTTCCTAGGAAGCCCATAATCCTCAAGAAACTATCTTACAGGTGCATCAACTGTTATACACGGTTTCTAGGCTCCAGAGACTCTGGAAGTGGAGGTGAGAGGCAGGGAGAGGAAGCGTCTTTGGCACTGTATTGCTGAGGAGCATCCCTGGCTCAGAATGAGAGCGGGGTTCTGTATATAGCAGGGTCTTAGCATTCCTCTGTCCAGGGAAGCTCTGCAGGAAGAGGCTCTTGAGGCCAGGCCCCGGCTTGGTCCAGGACTCAAGTTGTTCACGAGATCATGGATATTTGTGGATCATATTATTTGCATAATGGGGAGGTCCTTGATAAAAATTCTCATGCCTCACTTCCTTCTTTGGAGATGGACCTAGGAACCTGAATTTGAAATACAATTCTGAATAATGTTTATCTACATTGGGGCTCAAGGACTCATTACTTTTGGCAGGCCAGCTATGTCTCCCCTACAAGGAATTAAATAATCACTTCCCACACCCACACCATGACTCACCCCAACTTGGATGGAGCACCTTGTCAATCAGCCATAAGTTTTCTTTGAAGCCCCTTAGAAACCCTTTCTTCCCCAAAGGGCCCAGAGTGGGACAAGCATACTTGGCTCAGGAACAAACAGAAACCTTGTGCCAAATCCCCATCTTCCCCCTGGTTAACTCCTCTTCACACTGAGAAATGGCACCAGTCCTGCCTCCATCCTCCTCCCTCTCCCTCCATCCCAGGGGCTGTTGGAGAAGTCAGAGCCATCAGGAAGCTGATTAATCTACAGAGCAGGCACCATGAGACAAAAATGCAGTCTTTTTTAACTTCTAAAGCCTGCCTCGGGGATGGTACAGTGACTGGGAACTCCTTTTACTGAGGAGAGCTTGGTAGTTCTACTCATGTTGAGATAAGTCGGATCAATTATCATCCCCTAGGAACACACAGTTTCTTTTTCTGCTTGGACTTCCTGATCACCTTCTCTGTCACCAGGGCCTCTGTCATCTCCTCTCAGGGCTCCAGAGAGAGAGATTTGCTGTTAGCTTGGTGGAAACCGGTTGCTATTGTTTGAAATAGCATAGGGAAAACCAGACTCAAATCTAAGCTTACCCTTTTCTGGTATTTCCCTCAAGTCCTCAAATGTATGTATGTATGTGTATGTATCTACCATTTATGCATGTGTATTTGCAGGTGTGTGTGTGTGCACGTGCAGGTGGAGGTTAGAGGACAGCCTCAGATGTCATTCTTGGGTGCTGTCCACAATTGCTTTTATGTGGCGGGGTTTCTCTCTCATTGGCTTGGACATGCCAAGTAGGCTATATAGGCTGGATAGCCAGCCCCAGAGACCTGCCTGTCTCTGCCTTCCCAACCCTGGGATTACAAGTGTATGCTTTCATTTCCAGCTTTTTAAACAAGAACCCTAGGGCTCAGATCTAGGATGTCATGCCGGTAAGGCAGGTGCTCTACCTACTGGGCTATCTTCTAGGTCCTCTATTTCTCTGTGTTCAAAATGAGGGGGTGTACTCTTCCTCCCTTTCCCTGGGGGCTTTTGAGGACTACAGACTCGTTTTGAGAAGGCCGTGACGGTGACAAGTGTGACCTGCCAGTAATGTTGGCCAAAGAATGTCTCAGTGTGGTCTTCAGCAGGGCTCCACCTGCTCCCAGGGTCTTGGAGGGCCTCCTGCCACCTGCAGAGACCGCTGGGGGCAGAGTGTGGTCGTGCGCACAGACACACATCCTCTGACTCTAGCGTAGACTCAGCAGTAGCCTCACAATTCCACTGGGGGTGGCCCAGGAATCCAGGCATCATTTCCAAGCATGCTGAGGCAGTGAAATGGCAGGATACTTTTTGAGAGAGAAGGAGAAAAAATGTCCCCTCTTGGGAGGCAGAGACATGGACTTTGAAGTTAGCAGCTCGGTTTGTATCAAGACAGCCATTGCTTCTCTACTTGTTGATCTGGGCCATGCTGGAGATGTGTTTGGAGCCGGGCAGGTTGTCACAGCTGTGGCTTGGGACTCGGCCCATCCTTCTCTGGGTCTTCCTTACCAGACCCTCCCCATCTTGGGTCTCAGGTCCACATACTGGGAATGACCACTCTCTTTGGTTAATTGCTTTGAGGTAAGGTAGCAGGGCTGACCCTGGCCCACAGGGCCTGATGCTTCCTGCTTGCATTTTTAAAGGGTCCATTGTTTTCTTGCTGGCAAGAATTACAGGAGTCCAGAAGCCCAGGAAACCTGAAGAATTTGCGTTGCTTTCTCTCCCAGCCTCTATGGGCTAGTGGCCCTTGTGCAATTCAAAGCTTGTGTCTTCATGCCACTTGACGTGTTTTATGGATTTCCCGTCAGACCTGAACTCATTTCCGGCTAGGTGTGCCGCCTTGCTGTACTCCCCTCACATCCCTCTAGCCCCTTTCTTCCTGACACTGGTCATCTCTCTGTGTGTAAGACAGAGCCAGCAAAGCCTGTCCCTGGGCCTGTGCAACTGTTCTCAAGCTTCTACGTTTCTCTCTCTGTTTACAGTGCCGGCTCCTTCTTGCCCTCAGACCTCTCTTGTCCTCCTCCTCCTCCCCTTCCCTCCGGCCTCCCTGCAACATCATTCTATCCCCGCCACACTGCCTCTTTCTGTCACTGGATCCTTAGTCTGTTCTCTGCCCAGTGCTCATCACTGGGGCATTCTTTCTTTCTTTTGTTCCTCTGTCCTTCAAAATGGAAACAGTTTATGCTCGGCACCGTGTCTGGCCCCAGCAGAAACTCTGCAAATACTTGCTGATTTTGTTTGAGACAGGACCTCACGCTGTAGCTCAGGCTGGCCTCAGACTCTTGGTGATCCTCCTGCCTCAGCCTAGGGTTATAGGCATGAGGCACAATGCACAGCTCCCTTGCAGCCAATACTACTTTTAACGATGGGGAGACAGCTCAGCAAGTAAAGTGATTGCCACACGAGCACGAGGACCTGACTTTGGTCCTAGAAACAACTTAGAAGTAAAGCATGGTGCTCCGAGATCATAGTCCTCAGCCGGGGAGGAAGAGGGGAGGATCCCTGAGACTTACTGGCCGGTCAGTCGAGCTGAGTGGGCAAGCTCCAGGACAGTGGGAAATCCTGTCTCAAAACACAAGGTGGGTGGCATTTGAGGAATGATAGCCAGCGTTGAACTCTGGCCTTCACATTTATGTATTATATCCACTTCCATACCCATAGGCACATGTACTGACAGACAGACATATACACACACACAGACATAGACACACACACACACACACACACACACACACACACACACACAAACACGTCTTCCTTATCTCAGGACTGTCTTCACACCATGGCCTTGCACACTGCTTTTCATTCTCTGGGCCTCACAAGAGTTAGGCTCACCAGGTACTTGCACAGATGATTCTGTCCCAGCTTATTCCTTTTTGGAAGTGAGCCAGACTTCTCCAGTCACACGGCTAGAAGGCTTCTCTGAGCCAGGGCACAGATGCTGAGCCTGCCCACATGGGCATGGAGGGCACTTCTAAAAGGCAGCCAGAGTGTGGGTCTAGCCTTTGAATACTAAGCAGGAGCTGAGCGTCCTCTCGTACTGTCAGGCCCTATATTAAGGGGCTGCAGTGGGCAGACAGAGGGACTCCTGATCGAGGCTGAGTTAAATGTAGCTGGAATTTACAGTGGAATAAAGGCTGCCACATTATTTGGGCTTTAAATTGGAATCTCTGATGCCTGGTGGAGATCTCCACCTCTAGTCCAGGACTCCCCGCTGGAGAACTGCGGGAGCATGAGTGACAGGCAGAGACTGACACAGGACCTCATCAGAGCCTTCACTCTGCTAGGGGGCTGGGCTGAAAGTCAAGGGTACCCGTGCATTTATGTGATGGCCCGGCTGGCCTCTGCTAGGACATGCCATACATCCCCACACCCTCTCTGGAGGCCTGAGGAGCAGTGACAGACAAGCCTTCCAGCATGCTTTAGGAAGCTCCTCCTCTCTGCTCTCCTCTCTTCCCTTCACAGAAGAATGCCACAAACAGGCAGAATGGCCCAGGCTAGTGAGCTCTCAGCCCACCCTGGGAGCCCTCTGGCATTGTTAAGGAACAAGGCATAAGGATAGTACACAGTCCCGCCTGCTTGAAGATGGGGTATGGGCAGCCGTCCCTCCCCTTCTTCCTTGGGGGGGGGGCTCTCTCTAGCTCAGGAGTTCTAACACCTGAGACTGAGACAGATCCGCCCACTTCATCGTCACAGCCATCTTTAAGGCAGCAGGGGTGCGATTAACTTTAGGACTGAAACCGAAGTCTCCATGGGTGGGGGTAGCTCAGTTGGTTCAGTATCTGACTAACGCACACCAGGCCCCGCATCCTTTCCCAAGTGCCACATACACTGAGCAAGGTGCCACATGCCTGTAATCTCAGCACTCGGGTCATGAAGATCGAAGTATCAGGAGTTTAAATTCATCCTCAGCCATAAAGAAAATTGGGGGGTAGCTTGTGCTATGTGGAACCATGTCTCAAAACCAAAACAACAAAACGAAAGAAACCAATTTCCAGCATGGTTAGGGGGCACACCACAGTAGTACCCTTGATTGCCAGGAACTCTGCCTTCCTTGCAGCCTCAGCCTCAAGCTGCTGCTGTGTGGAGGAACCTTTAGGTTGGCATGCCGACAATGCTGGGCTTTCCCTGATGCTTCCAGCCCGCTGGCCGGGCAGGAGAAGCAGCGCTGGAGTTCAGAGGGACGGGCCAGCATGGTCCTGAGTGTGGTCAGGGGTTGCCAGTTTATCCTGCACTTTCACGAGGCCTAGAAATACGGCAGCCTTGGAGCCCACCCTTTGGTTTATTTAAAGCCAGGCGTTGTTTCTGTAGCGAGCAATACACACGTCAGCACGTAGCTTCCTCCGTGATGGCAGCCACTGCCAGCTGCACCTCTGTGAGTCCCTTTGTCCCCCCCATGGCCCTTATGCAGCAGAATCTCAGGGATGCCGGTTCAGGACACCAGGAGACGGCAGTGGAGGTTGGGACCCTGCGATGAGCATCCAGTGCCAGGTGTGCTGGTCCCTTTTATCATCTCCCTGGCACTCCTGCCACCTTCCTGTCCGGGCTTCCTGTCCGGGCTTGGAGCACTCCGGCCCTCCCTGAGCCAGCCTTCATTAAGCAGCTTTGGCTAGAGCCTTTGAAAACATGCAGAAGAATATTTATGTTCAACCTGTTAGTTTTTTTCCTAAATGTCAACAATTCAACTTATTTTTTGGCTTTTTCTTTGCTGCATTAGGAGAAATCAATTTTTCTTACAGACAGCAAGGTGACCTTCCCTGAGATGAAACAGGAACATTTTTCCTTCCTGTTAGCCATTGTGCTTCTGATTGCTGAACTCTTCTTACCCTAAAGCAAGAAGAAAAACCCCGACTGTGCACATTTATGCGTGTTCCCCTGGGTGTGTACATGTTTATGTATGTGTCCCTATGTGTGTACATGTTTATGTGCCCCTGTGTGTGTACATGTTTAGGAAAGCATTAAAATTGCATTCAGATATCTTATGAAAGAAAAGAATAAACATTTGGAATACAAGGCAGTACAAAATGTGCTGTAATTATGAAAAGATAGGAAAGATGGGCAATTAGTGTTTTAAAGTGTGTGTGTGTATGTGTGTGTGTGTGCATACATGCCATCATGTGATTTGATTCAGTTTGTCACACTGGGCAGTAAGAGCCCTTACCTGTTGAGCTAGTTCCAAGACAGGACTCTTGGGTCAGTAATTCTTCTAAGCTGGCACATGGCTAAGTACCCAGGGTCTGGGCAAGGGGGAAGAGGAACAAATATGAGATGTGATTTAAGAATCTAGGAAATGGACTAGACCTGTCATTCCCCGTGGACTAAGTTCTCAATGGCCAGCAGTTGAAGGGACTAAGTGGATCCTACTGAGGTCAAAGTGTCTGAGCATCTGATTTCTCTGTTGTTTCTGCCTCATAGTGGATGGAAATAGTTTCAGTTCCTACTGTAGTGGCATAAAGAAAGCTTGCAAGTTGGAAGAACCTAATTACAGGTTATTTTATAATATAATCTTTTGTTCATGATCTGCAATTTGTCTACAATTTAACTTAAGTAAAAAGCTGCAAAGGTTCTTTGGTATGACTGAATAATAAAATGTTTGATTTGTGTGGAGCCCAGGGTTTGATTCCCAGCAGATAAACAAATCCCTAAACCAGTCAGCCAACCCGCCAACCCGCCAACCCGCCAACCGCCAACCCGCCAACCCGCCAACCCGCCAACC
>NW_026590859.1:1694655-1696220 GCF_907164565.1 Psammomys obesus | reverse complement strand
CGCCAACCCGCCAACCGCCAACCCGCCAACCCGCCAACCCGCCAACCCGCCAACCCGCCAACCCGCCAGCCAGCCAGCCAGCCAGCCTGCCAACCAGCCAACCTGCCAACCAGCCAACCTGCCAACCTGCCAACCTGCCAACCTGCCAACCTGCCAACCAGCCAACCAGCCAACCAGCCAACCACCAACCTGCCATCCTGCCAACCAGCCAACCAACCAGCCAGCCAACCAGCCAACTAGCCAACCTGGTTTTTTCCTAAATGCCTGTGCCCCTTCTCCCCCCATGAACATACACTAAAGATTGGTCACCAGCCTGTGATGCTACTGGGGTGTGATGGGAGTTGGAGTCTATTGGAGGGAAATTAATCACAGAAGTATGGCATTGGAGGGGACATGGGAGCCTGGTCCTTTCTGTTTTTTTCTTTGCTTCTGCTTTATCATGAGGAGAACAGCTGTCTCTCACATACCATGATATTCCGCCCCATAACAGTCCCCAGAGCAACCATGACAAGGCATGTTCATGTGTATATAGACAGGTGTGTATGCTCGTGGATTCCTTGTCTCTCTCTGGGTGTATGTGTAGAAGACAACTTCACTTTTTCCCACTTATTTTTTGAGTCATGATCTCTCTTAGAACTCTCCAAGTGGGTTAGGCTAGCTGGCCAGAGAGTCCCAGGCATTTGCTCATCTCAGCCTTTCCAGTAGTATAAGCAGCACCTTGGATGTTTGTTTGTTCATTTGTTTTTTTAGCCTGGGTTTGAGGGCTAGAACTCAGGTCTGCTTTCAAGGCAAGCACCTCGTGACTGAGCTATTTCCTTTCTCTGCTTTTCACCATTAACTGTTTCTTTAGCTGAGGGAAAGTGGTTGGGCTGAGCTTGTTAGGATGCCAGGGGAAGGTTCTGACCTTAGAAACTCTGTAACAAGGTGTTCAACAGGGAGGAGGGAGAGAGAACCGATTGTGGAGGTACATGGATACAGTCAAGGCTACAGCTGCTTTGAGGAGCATTTGGGTGACTGGGAAGCAGGAAAGGAGCAGTTGCCAAGGAAGAAGGCATGGATTCAAATTACTCCAACAGTCACGTGCTATGAAAGAACACTCTATGTCAACTCTATGTCAAGAAGGCCATACACATACATTCACCAAGCACACTGCTTGGGAACTGTGTGGATTGGCTGTAAGGAAGTACTGATTCTTCTCCAGAGGCTGCTGATGCTACCTCTGTCATCCTAAGGCTTAGGGTTGATGGAGTCTAAAGGTCCACGCAGGTTAGTGATATTTTCCCTTAATTCCCCAACAGCCACAGAGGTTGAAAGTGAATGATTAAGCCAGGGGTGGTGGCACACTGTGATCCCAGCACTCAGGGAGGCAGAAGTAGGAGGATCTCTGTGAGTTTGAGGCCAGCCTGGTCTACAAAAGTGAGTCCAGTACAGCCAAGTCTACACAGAGAAATCCTGTCTCAAAAAAAAAAAAAACCAAAAAAGAAAAGAAATAAAAGAAGGAGAGGAGGAGGAAAGAGGAGGAAAGAGAAGGAAGGAAAGAGAAGGAAGGAAAGAGAAGGAAGGAA
>NW_026590859.1:1685847-1694645 GCF_907164565.1 Psammomys obesus | reverse complement strand
GGAAAGAGAAGGAAGGAAAGAGAAGGAAGGAAAGAGAAGGAAGGAAATGGCTGTTAAAGGCCCAAGATAAGTGTGGCTCTCAACTCCTCCATGACAGCACATTGTTCCACACTCACGATGTCCTGCAGCCAAGGTCTGTCACACAGGGGAGGGGCGCGGCCTCCAGTTCTCAGTGCTAGATCATCTAAGGCGGATGCTTAGAAGCCACCTTGGCAAAGAAGCACTGAGTCCTCACTTGGGTCCACAAGACTACCAAAGGCAGAGTAGAAGCCTGGCACCTGTACCTTCATTTTTATGTCTGTCTCCTACAGACACTCGACTGTTGGATTTTACAGCATTCTGTTCAGACCCCCAAAAGACACCTAAACCTGAGTCACCATGGATTCCAGGAACAAGAGGCTGGTTGAAATCTTTTTGACCAAGACTGAAACTATTCCCAAGCACTGGTCAGCTGACAGGCCACCCCCAAATGAGGGCTGTTATCTGTATCAGTGAGGCTGAACCCTGAAACGGTAACAAGCTTCTGGGAATCAAATTGCTCCCTTCAAGCAATAAGGATGTAGCTTTCCTGCTGCAATTCTTCCCGTGTTTAAACCCAAGGCTCAGGTCAGCACTCTATAGCACATGAATGTTTTCTCAGTGTGGTGAGCCCAGTTCTCAGGAAGGTTTTCTGGCCTGATGTCACTGTGAGCTTTAGTCCCCAGTGTCCTGTAGCATGGTGTCTTTCTGACTGTCTGCTCTGTGAGTGGGATTACACAGATATTGTCTACATGTCCGCTCAGGTGTGGGGTCATCCGCCATCCTCAAAATGGAGGAAAACTGGATAAAGTGGAGTTTCTCAGACAAGCCACAGTTTGAGAAAATACAACTTTACCCAATATGGAGTAATTAGGTCAGGGCACAACCTGATCTTAACAGTCACTACAACACATGAAGTAACTAAGTCCCATCTCCTGCTCAGTCATACAAAATCAGTGAAGTAATTGCTGGGCTTTCCATAGAGAGTAGCTCTTATTGGGCCATTGGCAAGAGAAAATGAACTGGCATAGCGGTAGCTCTTTGAGCCATGCTGGGTCCTTAAGGAATACTACGGCTTGCTATTACTGTTTGTGGTGGTCTGATCTTCTCGTCCCACATTACCTGTAGGGAAGGAGGCCTGATGGGAGTTGGGGCTGGAAGCAGCGTGCCACCGTTGCTAATCGATTGGGTGACTTGGCAACTTAACCTCTCTGAGCTTCAGTTTTCCTCCTGAAAATGCAGGTGATAATCGCTCCCACTGCACAGTCTGATGGAGATCAAACGAGATAATGCATGCAGAAGCACTCTTTCAAATTTCAGATTGTTGAAGACCAGTCACGGGGTTAACACCCTCTCCCAGGCCTCTCCTACAGAAGGCAGGCATAGCTCTCTCTGCTTGACAGAGAACCCAGGGTAAAGGGACTCTGGTCCACCCCAGTTCTCCTGGGTGTCTGGGGTTGAGTCTAGCCTGGGATGCTGTTTCTGCCTCAGCAACTTCTTCAAACGGCCAGGTCAAATGTCCTGTCCTGTTGTGCTGGCTTTGAAGCCACATAAATCAAAGCAAAATCCTCTTCCTGCCAGATTGCTGGGGTCTAATTGCCTCTTATTTCAGAAATATGAATAATTAAACCAGGAGCTCTATTTTAACAGACCTCAGGTCAGGCTCAGCATTCTCATCCTTGGTCCCTTTCTCCACCTCTTCTTAGCTAATCTTGGAAAGAGGAAACTGTCCCGGGGTGGCTCATTTGCATCAAGACCACTGTAATTTGTTAGCAAATGGCATTTTTTTTAATTGCGGAGGAACATCCTGAGTTGAGAGAGAAGACTGGCAAAAACACTTTCCCTCTCTCCTCCCAGGAGAAGCCCTGCTCCACACCTCTTCAAAATATAGTCATAAGAGTTTTCTCTAGTCAAGGGCAGCTCTCCTTGCCTACAAGGGGAGTTACTTGAGGAAGAATTCTCAGCCGGCAGACCAGACAGGACAGTGCAGTTGGGGAAGCTGGCCTGTCAGACCCCGTCCTGGCCATGAGCAAGTTCACTAGCCTGGAAGGAAGACAGCGTTGTCACGTGTGTGACAGAGCAGACAGGGTGTTTTAAGAAGGCTGCAAAGTTCTTCATGACCCGTAGTCTGCACTGCTTGCCGTGAGCACGCTGTGCCCAAAGCACAGAGGAACAAGTCTGTGTCTCTTCACAGTGTCAGAATTTACTGAATTATGATCAATTCATAGTTAACTGTTTCTATGAGAGAAATTTGTCTAAAAGTCCCCCTGTTCTGGTAGCCTGACCAAGGCAAATACAAGTTCTTTATTTCAGTCTTAATTGATAATATTAATTCTCCTACCACAAAGCACACAGTCACGGAATGAGGAGAAGTTAAAGGGGTTGGTGAGGAGACCAGGAGGTTTCTGAGAAGGCTGTGAAGAGTCCTGTTGATGAGATCAATAACCAGGCCAGTGCAGGAGCAAACTGCTGCCAGGGCTCCTGGTGGGGCTGCTGGAGGCAGGTGTGAGCGCCAAGTGGCACAGTTCCGTTGAAAGGTGAAAGGTCAAACCAGGCCTAGACCGGAGACGGGCCAGGGGTGAGAAAGGAGGGTCAGGTCCAGGCGGGAGAACGGTGGACAGGCAGGCATTTGAGTGATCTGCACCAACAGCCGGGACCATGACAAGTCCTTGTCACATGCACTGGTATCAGATGGTGGGTTGGTTTGAGCCACGCCATCACAGTGCTGGGTGCCCATCACGCCGTGGGGTCCCAGGCAGGGGGTTAAACCCTTTCCTCAGTCTGGTGTGTTTGGTAAGTTCTTGAAACTCATTTTCCTGATATGATCTTAATGCACCCAATGCTCTTGCAGTTTCAGTTCTCCACAATAAACTCACAGGGTGGCGCCTTTCTAGCCCCATGAATTAGCCACATATCAGTCTGCTGGATCAGTAGATTTCACCCATGTCCAGCTTGTGGGTCCACTCACAAGCTGCATTGACCTTTCTCCCTGAAAGTGGAATCAAACGCTATCTGTAAAAGGAGTCTCCTCGTGCTGGGCCTGGAACGAGAGGCCACTGTTTCATGCAGCATGGGGTAGATGACTCAGAGGAGGGCATAAGCTGTTCTCAGGGTAACTGAAAGACAAGGAAAGATATGGAGCGCAGACACAGGCTCCGCCGAACCTCAAAGGTTCCCACGACTTCTCCACTGCCCCGCACCCCATCCTCATCCCACAGCCCACCTTCTCCTCTGTTCACATCCTGGTCTTGCATTTCTGGGAGTGAGTAGCCAGCAGCTGTGAAGGTCACTGGGAACGGACCCTCCCTCATCATCTATCTAGTATAGAGTGTATACTAGAGCTGGGCCATCAGGACTTTGATTACTGGCCAAATAAAATGGGCGCTGAGTCATTTCTGGCCCTGGAGGGAGACATGGCATTCTTCCCCAAAGATCATAAGATTATTCTACAGCCAGGGCCTTTCTGGTAAAAAGCAAAGATACAACATAGTCAGAGGTAGTCCAGGAGGGACTGTCAATCATCAGCACAGAAAGCTGACTGTTCCGGAAACTTTAAGACAGTATAAGGTGGCCCCTTGGCCATTGTGCATTCTCATTTTTTGAGGATGCTCCACTCTGCTGTGTAATAAGCTGTTTTCTATGTTACAGTCTGTTGTCATTTGAATTCTTTTGGTAGAGAGACCAGGGGAAGGCAGGGATCCTGGTAACAGAATCTTTCAAACCAGATCCTTGCTTCTTCTGGGTTTCCTGGAGCTCTGCAATGTAAAGAGAGCAGATTCATTGCATCACCAGCTCCCTCTCTCCCACTTATTTGCTGTGTTCACTCTGCTTCAGCCCTTCCCTGAATGACAAGGATACACGATCTACTAGAAGGTTACAACTTGGGATGGGTTGGAAACCATGTGTTGTAGGAATGCCAGTAAAGCCTCACATGTGTCATCTGCAAACTGTCAGTGCACTAGCCTGAAGGTTTGTGTCCCCTCCAAGCTCACATGGTGATGACAGGAGTTGCGATGTTTAGGGGATGTCATGAGAGTTCTGCCTTCCTAGAGTAAATGCCCTTTACAAAAGAGGCCTGAGAGACCTCAGGAACAGGATGGGGAGGGAAGCACTCATGTAGAGTCTGTTCTCTCCTTTATGTGGGTTCCAGGGATCAAACACAGGCTTGGAGGAGTTTGGAGAGGAAATGGTTTACCTGACTTACACTTCTGTATCACTGTCACAACAGGAACTAAGCAGGGCAGGAACCTGGAGGCAGGAGCTGATGCAGAGGCCATGGAGGGGGCTGCTCACTGGTTTGCTCCTCATGGCCTGCTCAGCAGCTTTCTTACAGGACCCAGGGCCATCAGCACAGGGTGGCTCCCTTCACGATGGGCTGAGCTCTCCTTCATTGATCACTAATTAAGAAAATGGCCTCCCCGTTTGCCTACAGCCTGATCTTACGGAGGCATTTTCTCAGTGGGGGTTCCCTCCTTTCTGATGACTCTAGCTGTGTCAAGCTGACATGAAACTGGTTAGTACAGCTGACCCCTTGTCAGCTTGACACACAAACACATGATGATTAAGTCACCTTTCTTTTTCATTCATCCCAGGATCTCATATTAAAAACATAAGTAACTTTAAAAGTTCCCCAGTCTTTAAAAATTCAAACACATTAAAAATTCAGTCCCTTTAACACATCCAGTTTCTCTTCAAAATCCCAAAATCTCTTTTTTAAAAGTTTGAAATCTCTCAACTATGGGTTCATGTAAAAATTCAAAATTAAGGTAAATACTCCTTACTTCATGAGGGAAGAACCAGGGCACAGTCACATTCTGAACAAAACCAGACCAAACTCCAACTGTACAAATAACCCAGTGTCCAATGTCTGGGATCCACGAATGTTCTTCTGAGCTCGTCCCTCTGCAGCACACACCTTGTCTTCTAGGCTCTGGCTGGGTCCACTCCACTGCTGCTGTTGTCCTTGACAGTTGTCCTGTGGCACTGGCCTCTCCAAAATACTGGCTCCTTTGCTGCAACTGGGCTGCACATTTCATAGGCTCTCTTCATGGTGCCTAGCCTCAACTCCTCTAAACCTTAAAATCTGGGCCTTGGACTACCTTTTCTGGCCTATCAGAGTACTAAGCCTCAGCTGCTCTCCATGACCCTTTCATGCTTTTAAAATCAATACCCCCTGGTTGACTCTTTAACGACCAGAGTTTGGCTGCATAGAATAACAATGGCTGCCTCAGGAACACAGTTTTGGTGCTCCCAGGAAACACTTCCCAGAAGATTTTGTCTCAGTGATGCTGGTCTCTCTTTAATCACCAGCTTTAGCAGACTAGCATCAAGTATCCCAGTAAAGGGTTCACTTTAGTGTCTGCTGTTCTGTTAATCACAGCTGATTCTTCAGCCCCAGCTAACCACAACAATTCTCTGAAACTTTATTAGCTAGGCCACATTGTCTGCACTATCCTCAAAATTCTCATCTTCCAAGCTCCTACAGGACAGCTCACCAAACATTGAATACTCAGTGGCCTTTTTTGTATAAAATTCCGAAGTCCTTCCGCAATCCTCCCCAAGACAACACAGTCATGTCTGTCAGAGCCGTACCCCACTTCTGGTACTAACTTGTTCTTGTTGGGGTTTCTATTGCTACAAAGAAACACCATGACAAAAAAAATAGCAAGTTGGGGAGGAAAGGGTTTATTTGGCTTATATGTCCCTATCACTGTCAGAGGAAGTCAGGCCAGGACTACCAGCTCAGGGATGGTGCCGCCCACAGGTGGGGTGGGCTCGGCTCTCCGCAATTGATCACTAAGTAAGAAATGCGCTACAAGCTTGTCCGTAGCCGGATCATAGGAAGCATTTTCTCAGTTGAGGGTCCCTCCTCTCTGATGACTCTAGCTTGGGTCAAGTTGACATAAAATCACCCAGAACATATTGTCTGTAATAAATAACACTTTTAGTTTTGCATATAATGTATGTGCTTCTCTCCCATTAAGCTTCCTTTCTTTGTTAGTTGTTTTTGCAGGTTTAGGTGCTGAGTAGAGGAGCTTAAAGGGCAATATCTGTGCGCCAAGCCCACATTATTTCCTGGGCTTGTGGGAAGACGTTTTTTCTAACATTTGGAACTTAGCCAATGATAAGGAATTACACTTGTCACCACTAAGCATTGGCGTCCAGTTTCTCTCATCCCCCAAATAACCTGGTTAGCTGCTATTTAAAAAGCCTTCCTAGGTTCCTCCCCCAGGTTATAGAGTTCCAGTGACAGAACAGGGAAAGGAGGGATAAGAAGGAAGAGAAACCTTGTTTTTCTGGAATATTAAGAACAATCACTGTTTTTCTCTGGGAAAAAGTGTCCCTTCCTACCACATAGACTGGATGACAAGCCTTGCCCAAGGCTTCAGAGCACCAGGCATGAGCCTCTAGGCTACCACAGCAAGAACAATGCACTGGACAACATCCAAACAAGCAGCTCTTGAAGCTGGGATGTCTCAGATGAGTTCAGTCAGCTTGGTAGTCTGGAGTTCCAACCTGTGTGGAAGCACCTTGTTGCTGTGTCCTCATCTCTGCGCCCCTTATTCGCAATGACGTAATCACTTCCACAGAAGGCTCATGGGAAAGGCATGGTTGCAGGTGTGCGGGGCATCCGCAGGCAGGAACAGAGATGAACGCGGCAACTTGGCTCTCTTTCTGCTTTTCATTCAGTGCGGGGCCACAGCCCATGGCATGAAGACAAACATTCGGGGTTACTTTTCCACCTCAATTAGCCCAGCCTAGAATGTCCCTCAAAGGGGTGCCCAGAGGCCTGTCTTCTACGTGAGTCTGGATCCTGTTGACAGTATTCATCAACTATGGCAAAAGTGACACAAGTGTGATTAGCTTTCCCTGCTCCCGGTCCAGTATCATATTCCCTCCACTCCCCACCCCAGCTCCATCCCACGTCTACACACAGCAGTGAGCACCCTGAGCTTGCAGGGTGGTGTTTGCTGTCCCTGGGCCTCTCAGTGAGAATGTCAACAGCATGGTTCACTCTTGCGCTGAAGGACCAGGGTGGTAAGCATTTGTACCACTCAGACATATTTGGAGTGGCATGTTGAGGTCGGTCCAGGATCCTGACACTGTGGGCATCCTCCAGAGGTAACATGGGCATAGGGTTTGTCTTAATGTGGCTGCACGTGCTTTGGGTTAGGCATATCATTCAGATGAGGTGCTGAGCATGCTCCAAAGGGAAGGGCACAGGCCTCAGGCCTGTTTACTTGTGGTTTCATGACCTTTCCTCATCTGGGTAGAGGCTGAACTGGTTAAAAGTAGGTCCTTCTAAAGTGGGGTCCAGGGCATAGTGACCAAGGTGAGCCTTTGCTGAGCATGCCTGCTAGACATGACATTGTTCTAGACCCTTCAGTAGTTCAGAAACTCAGATACATTTCCCAATTTAAGCAGGTCTCCTGGCTCACAGGAGACACAGCTGGAGGGAACCCAGGCAGTTGGATCACAGATCTGCACACACTGATGCTCAAGTCCCCACCTGTGTATGCCTATCTGTGTGTAGCTATACCTGCAGTGTATTGGGGAAGGGCATGAAATAGAAGGAAAACCAAAAAGGTTTCAGTTTTCGTGCAGCTTTTCCTTCAGCTGACTCTGCCTTTTAATCAGGGAACTTTGCCTTTCTATGAGGTTAGAGTAGCAACATGAACCCCACTGGGGACTGAGTCACGAATGTAAAAAGCTACAAAGGCCCGTTGTTATTAAGCCTGTTTTCATTAAGATGATATTCCAGTTACTATGGATACCTAATAAATTAGTCTAAAACTTATGGACATCAAAGAATTATTTACTATGTTCTTACAGCCCACAGGGCAGGAATCTCAGTAGGACATTTCCTAAGTTCAGGGTCTCAGCTGGAATAGTTGGTGAGTGGGAGCAGAAGTCATCCATGACCCACAAACAGTAAGGGGCAGAACCCTCTGAAGACCTGCCTCCCCGCAGTGAGAAGACCTGTCCTCTCAGTGAGGGCACAGTTATCGGAAACTCCCCGTCCGTACCATGGGGCTGCTGCTGGCCCCGTAGAACCCAGCCAGATGGGAGGCCCGAGATGAGTGTGTGTAGCCACTGCATATGGCTTGGGTTCCTCATGACTTTATGGTAGAAAGAGAGACAGAGACAGGGAGAAGGAGGACAATAAAGCTCCCCTTTGTGGGAGAAATTTACTCTGTGAAATGGTCCCTGGTTATGAGGCTGCCTCTTCTCTATAGGAAGAAAGATAAGTCTAAATTATTGCAGACTTTCCTCTGTGGTGCTGGGGATGGAAGCTCCTGGGGCTTTCCACATGATGGGTGCACAGTCTGCGGACAAGCTGCATTCAAACCTTCAATCTCTAGCATTCCTGATAGTAGAGCAAGCAGCAGAGTTGAATCTCCACAGTCCTGTTGACCTGGCTTTCTCTGGGTACTTACAGAAACAAAGAAGGCAAGAAGCCCAGGACCAAAGCACCGTTCAGCGACTCACACTCCACATGCCCTGCCACACTAACACCGACTTACTGTTCTGAAGAAACAATCTACTATGGAAAACAAGGAGGAGGCTACAGAATATGCTAAACTTTTGGCTAAGAGGATGACGGAAGCCAAAGAAAAGCGCTGAGTATAGATTACCAGGAGATGCGGCTGTTCTCGGAGAGACCTTCCGCTTCTGAGTCCAGCCAAAGGTAAGTCTTTAAGAGTAACAAATAAATGATCATACCTTGAAGAAAAGAAGAAGAAGAAGAAGAAGAAGAAGAAGAAGAAGAAGAAGAAGAA
>NW_026590859.1:1666196-1685837 GCF_907164565.1 Psammomys obesus | reverse complement strand
AAGAAGAAGAAGAAGAAGAAGAAGAAGAAGAAGAAGAAGAAGAAGAAGAAGCAGACTTCCCCTCACCTTTCATGCTTTGCTTTAGCAGACTGGTGTTTAAGGGAATTCAAAGCAAACTATGGGATTTACGTGTTTCTCTAGGTATTTCCATACATGTGTGGGTTTTAAACTTGTTTTCCCTTGTTAATCCGTCATTTGCCACCAGAGTCTGGCTCAAGTAAGATTTAAGCATTGTAGAGAGAAGAATAAGATCCCTAGCTCATTAGTTTGACTTACATGTTTTTGGTATTGTCATTGTGTAAAGGGTAACGTCTTTTCATTTCAGTACAGTATTCAGTAAATCACATGCACTGTGAAGCATCTTATCCTAAAGCAGGCTTTGTGTGAGCCGTGTCCCAACTGAGCATCGTGTTGATGCTCTGATCACAGTCAAGGATAAGCTCTGACATTTGGTAAACTAGATGTACTAAATTGCATTTTGCACTTAATGATACTTGCAAGTTATGATGGATTTATTGGGATACAACCACTGTAAACTAAGAGCTACCTGTATTTTTCATGCATTACATTTTTCTGTTGTGAATTTGTCTTTTGCTGACCTAGTTCCAGGGGCCTCTGCTGGATGTGAGACAGGCAGAGGAAACCTTCCCTCCCTGGTGTTTTCTAGGTTTGCTTCACCTCTTACCATTGGACCTTGCTCACAGCCTTTCTCCTTTCCACTTCCAACTGTGTTCTAGTTGCTGTGAAAAAATACCTGAAAAAGCAGATTAGTGGACAAGGGTGAGTCAGTGCTCACTCACAGGGGAGGGGAGGAGAGATGGGCTCTAGCTGTGGCGACAGGAGTGTGAGGCTCTGTTACCTCCACAGTCAGAAGCAGAGGGACAGATGCCGATGCCCAGCCCCTCCCTTCTTATGTGGCCCAGGATACCAGCCCAGGATCTCTCACCTCAGTGAAAGTCCTCTGGGAATGTCCTCACAGTCAGGCACAGGAGGGTACACCTTAGTGGTGATTCTAAATTCTGTCACGTTGACAGAGAAGACCATCACACTGTGGCCAGCTTCCCTGTCCTTGTCAGTTTCTGACAATAAAGCTATGGTCACAAAAGCCTGTTTTTCCAGATGTTTATCAATCCCCACCCTTGCTTGTTACATGGCTCTTCTGTGTGTAGCCACTGAACTGAGTGGCTCTCATTTCTTAAAAATCTCTCTTATTCACACAGCTGGGTGTTTGTTTGAACCAACTCTCCCCTTCCAGGGCTCACTTCAGTATGTAATTATGGCCTTATCACTCCTGTTTTGGATAATCACAAATTTCCATCATATCTAGACTGGAGCTAGAGTTACAGTCAGTTTTGAGCTGTCTAGCTATCTTAGATATCTGTAGGGGTCACTGGCTTCTTTGCAAACTGTTTGTATTCTTTTGTACTTGTTTTTCATATAATTTAAGAAATATGAGAACAAGTTCAAGAAATCTTCAAGTGAAAATTTGATTACTGCCCTTTAGAAAATTGAATCCCATTAAGTTTTACTCATCTCTGCACTCCCTTAATTTTTAATCCTTTTTCCTTTTCTTAGATTATACAATTTCCTTTATTAACTCACATCTCAGAGGTATAGACAAGAACATTTTGCAGATAAAAGTTGAAGGTGTTGAGTTGCTAAAGTATTAGTGATTATTGCATGAGAGTTTCCCTGGGTTTCATGACAGTGAGATCAGGATGAGTTGTGTGGTTAGGTGTCCCTAGCTGGGAATAAGGAATCATATTTCACCTTACTCCCATCAGAATGGCTAAGATCAAAAATTCAAGTGACAACACATGCTGGAGAGGATGTGGAGAAAGAGGAATCCTCCTCCATTGCTGGTGGGAATGTAAACTTGTACAACCACTTTGGAAATAAATCTGGCACTTTCTCAGACAGTTAGGAATAGTGCTACCTCAAGATCCAGTTATACCACTCCTAGGCATATATCCAAAATATGCTCAAGTACACAACAAGGACATTTGCTCAACCATGGTCATAGCAACTTTACTTGTAATAGCCAGAACCTGGAAACAACCCAGATGTCCCTCAGTTGAGGAATGGATACAGAAATTGTGGTATATTTACACAATGGAATACTTACTACTCAGCAATTAAAAACAAGGAAATCATGAAATTTGCAGGCAAATGGTGACAACTAGAAAAGATAATTCTAAGTGAGGTATCTCAGAAACAGAAAGACACACATAGTATATACTCACTTATAAGTAGATATTAGACATACAATATAGGATAATCCGTACACCTAAAGAAGCTAAGCAAGAAGGAGGACCCTGGGTAAGATGCTCAATCCTCATTCAGAAAGGCAAACAGGATGGGCATCAGAAGAGGGAGAAAGCAGGAAACAGGATAGAAACCTACCAGAGAGGGCCTCTGAAAGACTTTGCCTTGCAGGGTATTTAAAGCAGAGGATGAGACTCATAGGCAAACTTTGGGCAGAGTGCAGGGAATCTTATGAAAGAAGGGGTAGATAGAAAGACCTGGAGGGGACAGGAGCTCCACAAGGAGAGAAAAAAAATCTGGGCACAGGGGTATTTTCTGAGACTGATACTCCAACCAATGACTGTTCATGGAGATAACATAGAACCCCTGCACAGATGTAGCCCATGGTAGCTCAGTGTCCAAGTGGCTACCCTAGTAAGGGGGAACAGGGACTGTCTCTGACATGAACTCAGTGGCTGGCTCTTTGATCACCTCCCCTGAGGGGGGGAGCAGCCTTACCAGACCACAGAGGAAGATAATGCAGCCAATCCTGATGAGACCTGATAGGTTGGGGTCAGATGGAAGGGGAGGAGGACCTCCTGGATCAGTGTACTGGGGAAGGGGCATAGGAGAAGAGGGAGGAGGGGCTACAGTTGGGATACAAATTAATTGCATGAGAGTTTCCCTGGGTTTCATGATAGTGAGAATCAGGATGAATTGTGTGTAATAAATAAATAAATAAATTTTAAAAAAGAAATCATTCCCAAGGGAAAATTCCTCAGCACGAAGAAAGCAAGAACTTTCATGGGTTTGAGAGGCGAGAGTAAGTAGACAGTGTTGGAAAAATCTCTGGCCTTCCTAGCTTGAGTCTGTCAGAAGTGCCATTATCTCTCAGGGATTGGGAAATGGATGCAATGCGACTTCACCATCACATTCACATCGTGGGTCAGGAGAGATCTGTGCCCACCTGTCTGACATGTCCCCCTTCCCTCACTCATATGGAGATTATCTGAAGCTTTGCTTTTGCATAGAGGAATCTATGTAGTGCTCTGGAGAACATGTTTCTCCCCAACTTTCTACGCTTTTTCTCCACATCCTGATGTAGCCCACCTCTGTGGCGTGGGGGCCCAGAGAACAAAGAACAACAGCGGGGCATGGGAGGTGTTCGTGCAAGAATGTGTTCTAAACGGATTGTCCCAGATACCTGAGAGTCTATGTGTGCTGCCTGTGTTCTCTTTCTCTCTTTCCTTTCATTCTTTCCCTCCCTTTTTCCCTCCCTTCATCTCTTGCTTCCCCTCCCCTCTATATTTCTCCTGGAGACTGTGCAGTCCTACCTGACCTAGATCTC
Organism: Psammomys obesus; assembly: GCF_907164565.1. Classification (NCBI taxonomy): domain Eukaryota; kingdom Metazoa; phylum Chordata; class Mammalia; order Rodentia; family Muridae; genus Psammomys; species Psammomys obesus. The sequence goes on along the minus strand of NW_026590859.1, from coordinate 1,682,245 downwards.
ACACTGTAGACCAGTTTGGCTTCAAATTCAAACTCACTGGCAATCCTGCCACTCTCTCTCCAGTGCTGAAGCTACAAGTGTGGGTCACTACCAGCTCAGTTACTTCTAACAGCTGTGTGCTGAGAAATGTGCCATCCAGAGATTTCTAAGGAGCTCCATGAAGGCAAACACAGAACTGAACTGGATCACTCTCATTCTCTTAGCTATGCCCTCAAAATGCCAGCAGATGTCAAAAGGGGTCCATGGTGACTTAGGTTTGCAAAGGCCCCATTTTGAAGTTGCGGCCACCATCCAATAGCCACGCTGTACTGAGCTCACATTTAATTCTGACAAAGAACAAATCGGAAGAATGGCGAGCTTGATGTTTTTTCTGCACTGCTGGAGAGGAGTGTTGAGCCATACTGTTCTGACACAGCACCTCAATTAGGCCCTGAGGATGGGTAGTGCATGCTCAATGAAATAGACCGGATGATGACGGGAAGAATTCGGCAGCATGGTTTCAGGGTTAGTTTGATGTTCCTCCACCAGGGATCCACCAGTCACAATAATTACATTGCTGTCTTCTCATAATATGATTTATTTAGATGTTGCTTTATGAATTAATTCCTTCTAATTGCTGCTCCCCTCGCTGTAAATCAAGGTTTCTTGCTTTCTGTAGTATGGCAAACATGATCCTACGGTGCAGTAATTAGTCCAATTAGGAAGCACGGCAGATGTGGAAAACCAATTAGTTTCAGGTCTATGTCCCTGTCTGTGCATCCCAAGCACTGTTCAATTGAAATTTAATAGCAACTTAATAAAACATTGTTTTAGTCACAAACTGTCTCCTCCTTCCAAGCTCTCATTTGTTTGTTTATCTGCTCATTTTAAAGAGAGACAGTGCCAACTTGCTTCATGCTTCACCAGTCTCTTTCTGTGTGAAGATTACTGTTATTGTTTTCTCCCTGTGATTGAAGTGGGGGGATCCAGGCTTGAAGAGGGAAGCAGACACTATTGGTCTTGAGGAAAGGATGAGGCTTGGGCATCTCTAGCCTTCGTTTCCAAAACCCATGGCTTGCTCCAAAGACTTACAGCATGAGAGTTGAATGTTATGTTTTATACAGACGTAAATGCATAAGTATGTGCATATAAGTAAGTGCAGATACGGACACATGTACACACTAACACACACATGCATGGACGCACAGCCTGTTCGCTGCCTATCTTAGACCATGCTTAGACTCCCCGTGTTGTCTGCCAGGCTCACTAGTCTTCTCTTGCCCAAGCCTGAGCATGACACAAGGGACATCCCTATCACCGAACCTATTCAATTTGGAAATTGGCAGCAAGTGAACCATTAACCTTATAAGTTTCAAAGATAACAACTTATGATAGCAACTTTGAAAGTATTAACTCACAAATCACCACAAAACAACATGGGTTACCAATCCAAATGTTTGTGCTGTAAACTAAAATTTACTGTATATGACATCAGCCAGTGACATGAGGGTTATCTCAGGCCTCAGGCTGGCTTAAAACTTGTGATGGTCATCCATAAAGTGTCCTGTGCCCTTTGATTGAGAGCAAAAATGATCCAGGAATGGGAGAGGGGCTGACCGGCTGGTTAAGCCTTTAGTCCATCTCCCTTGCAAAGCGCGAGGCAGAAGAACCACGTTTCATCTTGTGGAAGGGCTACAGAGAGCAGAGTCCAGGAGAAAGGCTCCTTCCACTTCCTTTCACTCCTCGGAGAAGGAGGAGCAAAGCTAAAATCAGCTTCTTTGGAGAATAAATCTCTAGCTCTGGGACATCTACATATGAGAATTATTCTTTAAAAATCTATCAGCAAACAATTACAGCAACCGAAAACCCCTCTTGCGGCTCGGTCTGATAGGTGAGTTACTGAACTTTTGATTTATGTAACTCATTATCATTGCGCAGTAGCTGCAGCGATACGCTCCATTTATCTCTTGGATCATTATGTGGCTGGCTTTCTCCGTGTTCTGGAAGCAAGACCTTGATAATAACCAGCAAGGGTAATGCAATTAGTAAGAAAGTGGCCTTACTGTGTGCAGTCAGCCCTTTGGGATGTGTGTGTGTGCGTGCGTGTGCATGCTGAGCACAGGGCAGCCGTGAGGACGCAACATACAAGAGCTAACTAACCCTCTTTGGAGACTAGTGACTCCCTTCTCTCCTGAATCAGCAGGTTCTCTGTAGATGCCGAGAGAGTCCAATCAGATGCAGGCTGCACTGTGGGGAGCAAAGGACAAGAAAAAGTGTCACCGTGGAGAATGGATTGCCACAAATCCGTGGTGGGTTTTAGAGGATGGCTGCCCCTGTGACCTGGAAGATGAAGCTATTCATCCCAGCTCACAGGACACGATTATTGCTCTTCTGATTGTCTCTGTTCCTTGGGGACTCTGTGACAGAGCTCAGGTTATAAACAGCCGGCCACCGGGGGTGGCTGGTGTACCAGCCTCAGGTGATGGAGAAACATGAAAGCTGGAGCTGAAATTGGACAGCAGCTTCCACTGTCCTGAGCTACTCAGGGGCAGACATACTTTACAGGGCTGTGAAAAAGACAATTGTTAATCAAAGCAACAAAATTTTAAAATTAGCCTGTCAAAAAATTCAATGAAGTTGAATTTGAGAAATATTTATTGACAGACTCCAAATAGTTGCAGATAGTGTTGTTCAGACAAATGAGCATACATTGTACTCGAGAGTCTGAATTACTTCAGAATGACCTACAGTTACAATCTCCCTGGGCCTAAGTGGGGGTTCTAACCGTCTGGAAGACAGAATGGATGAGGGACTCGAAAGGAGCTTTGTGGAGAACAAATGCGTGGGCTCTTTCTGGAACATGGTGGGCAGAAGACAGACCCGGTGGGCAGAAGACAGACCCGGAGGGCAGGCACGAGGGGAGACAGAATGTGCAGGGAGGCAGCTGAGTGGCGAGGTTGCTCTGGACAGCTGGGTCTCCAGCTCTAGTCTCAGCACATCAGGGGGCTGTGAAAGCAGCTGTCCTAGCACGCGGGCACTGGGGTCTGTCTGGGTGGAGCCAGGGCAGCGCCAGAAGCCTCAGCCAGCACTGTGGTCATATTGGGGGCATTTTCTTTTCTTCTTTAAAAAAAAATGTGTGTGTAGATGTGTGTGTCTGTGTATATCTGTGTGGGTGTATGTTCATGTTGAGGCCCAAGGCCAACATCAGGTGCCTTCTGAAGTTGCTCTTCATTTACTTAGTTAATTGTTAATTTTTGAGACATGGTCTCTTACTGCATGCACCTGGAGCTCACTGTTGGTCTACACTGCTGAGACCTCCAGGTATCTGCCAGGTCCTAAGGAAACTTGGGACAAATGGCTCTCTGTGGTGCTTGTTAGTGGAGCAGAGGCTGGCCCTCCACCAGCTCTCCCAGCACCATGGGTGTGTGGCACGGAGTCCTCGCTGGCACCCCATCTCTTCTCAGCCCTTCTCACCCTGCCTCCTGGCCTGAACGTCTTTGCTTGCAGGCTTCCCTCTGCCAGCTTCTCATTCTCCATAACCCTGATACTTTGACTACCGCCCCAGTCCCCTCTCTCTTGTCTTCTTTGCCTGTTCTCTGTCTATGCCTCCACCCCACTTCATGGCCCAGTCCATGTTCAGTCTGCTACGTTCTCTGCTCTGGCCTCATCCAGACGCCTCTGGCTGGACTCTCCATTGTATCTACAGTTAAAAGCTTCCCCTCAGCTGTTACTTGGCAAGGTCATGTTGTCAGCTCATACAGCGTCCTCTTCTCTCTACCTCCCCAGGACTTACCTGTGCCTCCAGCTTTTATGTGGGCGCTGGGGACCTGAACTCAGGTCCTCACCTTTGTGAGCAGACACTTCCCTACTTACCCACCTCCCAACACCTGTTGGTATGTCTTCACCTAGAACACCTTCTTGGCCTCTAGAGCTAAGTGATTGCTCTAGAAATGAAATGAAATAAATCACATCTATTAAGAGCCATCTATTAGCATCTATCTATTAAGATAGATGGGCCCACGAACACACACCCTGTGCAGTCTTATCTACAGCAGCAACGCTGAATTATCCCTGAGTCCAAAGACTTGCAAGCTATTGCTATAAGGTAAGTTTTGTAATAATAGAACAGTGTGCTTTTTCTCAGTTGCTAACAGGGGAGGGGAGGATAATAAAAATAGCAGTGATTTAGGTTTTCTTCAGGAGGCCCCCAGGGAATAAGGTGTCCACACTTCCCCACTGATCTATTACCTGGGAAGAATGGGGGCCAGGACAAAGGCTGGGAGGCTCTTTTGCAGCTTTCCCCAAGGGCTTTCTCCGAGAACCGCCTCTGGGGCATCTGCTTTCCCAAGCAGTCAATGCAGCCATGAGAGTGAGAAATGAGTAACAGCAACTGCTTAGCACCCATTCTTCCTTGTAATTAATACCACGTGGCTCTGCAGCCAGCCCAAGCTGTCTGCCAGAGAGATGCTCAGACGGGGAATCAGGCAACAAACAAACAAGCAGAAAAAGGCTGTGTGCGCATAATCTTGCAAAATTCGAAAAGGCAATAGCTTACCTCCAAGCTGTCTGTACCCAAAAGTTACCGCTGGGGGCTTAGTTTGATCTTTTCTTCTGAAAAATCATCTTAGATATTTTTTGCAACCAGGAGGGACACACTCTTAATTGTTCCATTAAAAGAAGTGTTGAGATGTTACTAATTGCCAAATGCAATTAAGTGTGGCAACATGTCACAGGTAAATTAATGAGAAGAGGCCAGGTGCATGGTGGGGGTGGGTTCAATGCTCATGAGGTGGGAATAATTGTCACTCTTCCTGGGGGCCCCCCTGCTTGTCTGACTGTGCTGTCACCCATGCCCTACACTGGGCCCATTTTAGCTTTGAAAAATGCCTCCCCCTTTTCTTTCCTTATTGTGTGTGTGCATGTGTGTGCAAACACAGGTGCAATTGTGCTCATGTGGAGGTCAGAGGACAGGAGACTGGATATGACCCTGTCCTGACTCATGTGAGATCAAACAGGCTGTATTTTTTGGCAGCAGACACCTTGGGTCCACCCCTCTGCCTTCCTCTCAGTTTCTAAGGGCTTCTGATTTACCAGTGACAGTGGCTAGGGCTGGTTTTAGCTGCTGCCCTCAGAGCTTCACAGTGATGTGAAAGGAGTTGAGGATGTGAAAAGGAGAAGACAATTATTACAACCCAGAAAAGGGGGATAGTATTATGGTCACAGATGAAACCAAATGCAACCTTGTCAACAGTTTGATGCCACGGCGGAGGAAGAGCCACCATGCCTGAACATCTTGGGGGGATACTCTGTGAGACTAGATGTCTTTCAAGATGATCGCCAGTGAGCTCAGGGCTGAACTGGTGTCGCAGGTTAGCTATGATTTACATAGCTTCTTTGATTTTACATCTCTCTGTCTGCTCTTCTTACATGCTGTGCATAGCATAGAGTCTGATGAAGACCGTTTCCACTTAGCTAAATCAGATTGTGGGCCTGGTTTTAATGAGAACATTCCCCACAGGTTCTGGCACTTGAATATTTGGTCCCCAGTTGGTGGAGCTGCCTGGGGAGGCTTAGGGGCTGTGCCCTTGCTTGAGAAAGTAGGGGAGAGGTTGAAAGTCTAAAGACTCAGGCCATTTATGTTGCCTGTCTTGGCTTCCTATATGTGGTTTAAACTTATAGATACCCTGTCCCCAAGTCTGTTGCCCGATGCCATACTTTCTTATATGATAGGCTCTTATTCCTCTAGAACTGTAAGCCCAGGGGTGCTGGATGTTTTTATGTTAATTTGACACAAGCTAAGTCATCTGAGAGAGGGAACCTCAGTTAAGAAAATGCCTCTATAAGCTAGGGTTGTAGAAAGGCCTGTAGGACATTTTTAAAATTAGGGTAGATGGAAGAAGCCCAGCCTGTTATCTGTGGTGCCATCCCTGGGCTGGTGGTCCTGGGAACATTAGCCAGCCCAGGCAGGCTAAACATGGCTCTGGAAGGACTTGCCTTTCTCTCTGATTGCTGAAAACCATTAGATTACATATCTAAAGCTAGCCTCAGGTCTGTTCTCTGATTTGGCCACTTCCTTCTCTTGAGGCTGACTACCAAGATCCAGCTATCAAAGGCCCCCTTTTGGCCACCCTAATTAACATGCCTAGTCAAAATTAAGTACTTAATTCTAATATGGGTGTTCCCCCTTTATTTTTATAAATTACCATTTGCCTATGGGTCATGTCTGTCTCCTCTCTCCAAAGGCTGTCCTTTGCCCCTCCAGGACAAATATCCCTTCCCCCATCCCTTGTTCCTTTCCCCCTTCTCCCTCATTTTCTATCTCCTGTCTTTCTCTCTTATTTCCTCTACTTTGTCCCACTAGGGCAAATAAATATCCTTTGTGCTGAGAATTTGGTCTTGGGGTGTCTTGTGCTGAGTATCAGTCCTTTCACTGGGTTCTGTAAGAAAGCAGCTGAGCAAGCCATGGGGAGCAAGCCAGTGAGCAGCACCCTCCATTGCCTCTGCTTCAGCTCCTGCCTCCAGGTTTCTGCCCTGTTTGAGTTTCTCTTCTGACTTTCTTCAACTATGAGCAGTAATATGGAAGTTTAAGCCAAATAAACCCTTTCCTCCCCAACTTGCCTTTTGGTTACGATGTTTTATTACAGTAATAGGAACCCTAACGGAGACACCAAGTAAACCCTTCCTTCTGTAAGCTACCTTGGTCATACTGTTTTATTAAAGAAATGTAACCAATGCAGAGCCTTCTGGCAATGGGGATAGAATCCTGTTTTTATCCTTTTTTCCTCTCTTTTTCTTTGCATCTCCAACACCTCACACAGTTCCTGGCACATGTTCAGAACTCAATATTTAATGAGTGAACAAAACACGATAACTTAAGTGGAGACTAGGCAGTAGCACAAACCTTTCAGATGTAGATTTTGGCTCATGCCACAAAGTAAAAATGGCACCAAGAACAGCGAGGGTATCAGGGGAGGGAGCTCCTGACACCAGCTGTCACGCAAACGCCAGCTGCAGAGCACGGGTGGGGGTTGGGGGCTGCAGCCAACTGTTATCATTCTACCAAGTCCTCCCCTGAGGAAGAAGGGTCTCTACAAGTGTGGAGAACCTTCTCCTAGAACTTGGATGAAGATCAGATCAAAGTGGCCCAAGAAGGGGTGTATGAGTGGACTGATGCACCCCCATGTGGTCCTACAGTCTCTGAGGGGAAACCGTCTGCTAAAGAGAATATAGTTCCACATTAAGCACTTAGCCTCAGCCAAGGAACAGAGCCTTGCTAGTGGGAGCCCATAAAAGATGTACCACCCTGAGGGATGGAGGCCCCACCTACTTACCCCTAACTCTCCACACCCCTAAGGGCCATCCAAACCCCAGGATGGGGTCTCTGGGTCTCTGGGTCCAATGAGGCTTTCAGTGCACCAATATTCATTTCAGTTCCTCCTTCCACCCAAGTTTGTCTTCTTCCTCTCTCTTCTACAGGAGAGCAATCCTTCAGTGATATCTAGGTATTGTGCTTAGCTTGCTGGGAATTCTACTCCTTGATAAGTCTTCTAATTGTTGCCACAATTACTCCTCCTGTCAGCTACGCCTCCTGTATTAGTAGACACTCAGTCTCCTGGTTTGTTGTATGGCTTACCCTGTACTTTCAGGCTTTCTTCACAATGCCATCACCTGGGAAGCTTCCTTGCTTCTGATTCATTCCACTATGAGTTCAAGGCCCCTCCTTACCATCGTTCGACATCTCTGCGTTGGTCTCATTGCATCTCGGTGGCCATCAGTGGGTTTATATTTCTCCCTCTAGTGAGCACCTAGAGTGAGGACGCTCTAGGGGACGGGGTCCTGCCATTTTTCCCTAGATGTACTACTCAATACCACTCCTGGCTCATCTTCAGCTCTCCATCCTTCCCTGCTTGTTGAAGAATAGAACACGTTTAGTTTTACTGCTGGGAAAATGTGCACAGGTAATCTGAGATGAGCTGTCATCATTGTCTGATTATTCCGGGGTATGCCCTTGTCTGCCCCACGTAAGAGAAAGCTTCTCAGCACTGCAGAGCAGGCAGTTTTTTGTTTAAAGTTTATGTTTCCATCTTTCTATAGAGCCTGATATTCTAACCATCGCTTCCCTCTGAAAGAACTTGGTGAAGTGTTGTGTAACAGTTTCCTCCAAGATTAAAATATATAAGGAACTTTTTAAACAGGAAGGTAAACAGCTCAAATTATCTTCAGGAACCCCCTAAAACTGACCAGATTCACTGGGCCTTTCTTGCCAGAGTAAATAATAAAAACAGCTAAGAGTCACTTTTAGAGCAGGAAAGCTGAGTTACATAAAACACTCTCAGGTGAATCACCCACGCTGGAAAGATTGAGAGACAAATCATCTGCCTGGAAGAGGCAGAAATGGACTGAGCTGCCTGGAAGAGATTTAGACCAACTAAGGCACATGGAAAGGACACTCTCCAGCCTGTAGAGCTGCCAGTGGGCTCCCAGCTTTGTGAGCTGTCACCCACATTGATACGGCTTTGCTGTTTATGAGTCATTTCTGCGTCTGTAAGTAATTCCAATGAAACTCATTGGTTCACCAGGCTGGACCGGCTGGTATCATCTGTTCTTGCTCTGTTGTGGGCTCCTCTGGAGTAAGTAGACATGTTCAGTTACACAGCAGTGAGCACTGCAGCTGTCACCGCACAGAACAGTGGACTGGCCCGCGCGCTCCTGGGAAGGGGCCACCAAAGCTAACACTCCTCCTTGGTTTTTACCACCATTAATCTTAATTTGTAGAAAGTTTATTTAGCTTTAAAGTTTATTTAGCTTTAATGTTGCGTGTTAAACATATCTGCCCAGGGCTGCCCTGCTTTGCCTTCCCTACAGTTTCCCCTCCTGTTAGTGTTTTCTCTTTAGACTGTTTTGTGTCTCCTTCCATGTCATATATGAATACATGCTTTAATGTCTCCATATATAATCTGGGAACCACAAATGAAATAAACCATCTGATACTTGGGGGTTTCTTCAGATTGGCTTAATTAATTTACTACAGCTATTACTAGTTGCAACCATTTTCTTACAAATGACATAATTTTGCTAATTTTTTAATGGATGAGAAAAATTCCATTGTGTATATGCCCCATTTTGCTTAAGCGTCCCTTTGTTGCTGGATACCGATGTCAGCTCTATAGTTTAGTGGTTGCAAACAGCCATGCAGGGGTCTGTGATGTGTCAGCTGGGAGTCCCCCAGGTGACACCCAGGAGTCTGGCCACCCTTTACTCCACAGAGTCAGTTCTGGGAAAGAAGGCTGAGTTGGCCACAGTGTGTGATTACCACAGTGTTCTCTTTCTGGAGGGTTGCTCTTTGACCCTCATTTTTAAAGTAAGACAATGGAAGGTTCTATAGAAGGTCCAAGAAACTATGCGCCTACCGTAAAGACTCTATTTTTGAAAATATCTTCACAAATCCTACATCTGACAGAGGGCTAATATGCAAAATATATAAAGAACTCAAGAAATTAAACACCAACAAACCAAATAATCCAATTAAAAATGGGGTACAGTGCTAAATAGAGAATTCTCACGAGGAATCTTTAATGGCTGAGAAACACTTAAAGAAATGTTCAACATCCTTAGTCATCAGGGAAATGCAAATCAAAACGACCCTGAGATTCCATCTTACACCCATCAGAATGGCTAAGATCAAAAACTCAAGGAATGGCACATGATGGAGAGGATGTGGAGAAAGAGGAACCCTCCTCCACTGCTAGTGGAAGTTTTTGTTCAACAACTTTGGAAATCAATCTGGTGGTTTCTCAGAAAATTGGGAATTGTTCTATCTCAAGACCCAGCTATCCCATTCCTGGGCATAAACCCAAAATATGTTTTACCAAACCACAAGGACATTTGCTTACAAGGACATACCAGCTTTATTTGTAATAGCCAGAAACTGGAAACAACCCAGATGCCCCTCAACTGAAGACTGGATAAAAAAAAAAAAAAAAGTGGTACATTTACACAATGGAATACTACTCAGAAATTAAAAACAAGGGCATCATGACATTTGCAGGCAAATGGATGGAACTAGAACAAAGACCCAGAAGGTCTCACATGGTATGCGCTCACTTATAAGTGGATATTAGCCATAAAGTACAGGATAGACATCTTACAAACCACAGACCCCCAAAGAAACTGAGTAATGAGGAGGGTGGGGATCGGGTGTGGGGAACGTGGGGATGGAGGGTGAGAATGCTGGGAGAGAGAAGGGACATTGGTGTTGAGCATCTCTGGGACAAGTTGAAGACCTGGGGGAGGTTCCTGGGAAGATATGGGGGTGACCCTAGCTGAGACTCCTAGCAGCAGGGGGGGGATCCTGAGACTGAAATGGCCACAAACTGTAGCTAGGCAGGACTTCTAGTAGAGGGGAGAGGATGCCAACCCACCCCCAAAACCCTCAACCAAAAATTTGTCCTGCCTACAAGATGTGCAGGGACAAAAGCATTTGAGGGAAGGGTCAGCCAATGACCAGCCCAACCTGAGACCCACTGCATGGGAGAGCCAACCCCTGACATTATTAATGACACTCTGCCATGCTCGCAGACAGGAGCCTGGCATAGGTGTCCTCTGAGAGGCTCCATCCAGAAGCTGATAGAAGCACATGCAGAGACCCGCAGCCAAACATTAGGCAGAACTCAGGAAGTCTTGTGGAAGAGTGGGGGGGAGGACTGAGGGAACTGGAGGAGTCAAGGACACCACAAGATGACCTACAGAGTCGGCCAACCTGGGCCCATGGGGGCTCACAGGGACTGAACCACCAACCAAAGAGCTACACATGAATCTGATGGTCTGCTTGGTCCTCTAGTGGGTGTCCTAACAATTGGAGGAGGGGCAATCTCTGACCTGGACCCTGTTGCCTCCCTTTGGATCCCATTTCCTTAGCAGGGCTGCCTTGTCTTGCCTCAGGGAAAGAGGAGACATTTAGTCCTGGTGGGATTTGATGTACCGTGTGAGTTGGCACCAGGAGGAGAGGTGGGTGTGGTGTTGGGATTGGGATGAAAAATGAACAATAAATAAATTAATGAAGAGTCTTTTTGTTTTAAATTACATATTTATAATTTCGCTATGGTTTTTTCTGAACTTTATTCTTAAGGAGACTAGGATTTTGGCTTTTGTTATTAGGATTGTTTCTCAGCACCTAGCACTGAGTCTTCAGTTTATCAACAGCGCTGAATACATGTTTATACCTCATGTTTATACCTCATTAAACATGGCAGATATAAACCCACTTATAAATAATCATTTGGTGGTTGGACGTGTGTCTTAGGGAGGAGAGGAGTGTGACCCCTCCATTCTCGCTCTATTTCTGCTCTAGGCATCACCCCTGTAGTTCCAATCAGCAGAGGAAAGGGTGAGAAGGATGGGAGGGACACACCATGAGGCGAAAGAGCAGCCAGGGAAGAGCTGTGTGTGCTGCTGCAGATACGTGGTGGGAAGAATGCTAGAGACAGTGAGCACAAGCCTTGGATGGCACCTGGGAGGCCCACAGACACTGTGGCTCAAGGCCAGAGCTATTCTCTCAGCCAGGGCTGGGAGTCTAGGGGCAAGGTGCTGTCATTGTCATGGCCGGTTCTCTTGAGGCCCACCTTTTGGCTTTGGATGGCTCCTTTTCTTTGCTCTCATGCAGCTTTCTCTTCTTGTGTGTTTCTGTACTGATCCTTCTTTTGAATGGATGCCAATTATTGGTGGCTTAGACATTATTAGACTCTCTCTCTCTCTCTTTCTCTCTGTATGAGTGTGTATGCGTGTGTGGTGTGGAGTGCATGAATGTATGAATGTGTGGGGGTGGAGGTTCGTACCAGGTGTTTCTTTGGTCACCCTTTACATCACTGCTCATGCCCAGTGATTCTGCGAGCCTTACTGCCCAGAGATACCGTCCATCATTTTTGAGCTGGGATGATTGGCAGTCCACCACTCCAGCTCAACATTTCCATGGGTGCTGGGACTGCAGCCCTCACATTTGCATGGTAAGCGCTTGATCCACAGTGTCTCCCCAGCCCTGACCGCATTAAATATAGTTACCTCTCCATAGGCCTAATCTTCCATGGTCTGATGAACCGGGTGCCAATAGGAGGCTGCGGGGAGGGGACAACACATTCATCCATAGTGTCCACTCAGATTAGCTGAGGCCTCCAAACGTTAACCCCATAGGAGAAGACCAATTCCAAGGGTCTTGGAATTGTTCAAGCAATCGTGGTTACAGAAGCAAAACAAAGCAGTTAGGAAAGCCCCTTCTTGAACAATAGTGGGACATTTCCTTGAACATTCCCAAGGAACAGGTGGCTGGTTTGTAATGGAGATTTGGGGTCAGTCTTTTTAGATCACAAAACAAAAACTCAAATTTCAGTGGACAGAAACATAACTTAGCCACAGACTGAAAATGACTGGTTATTAAATGGAGACAGGCTGGTTCTTCAGATCCTGGAGCTGTTGGGGATGTCATGATTTAGGCAGGATGAACAGTCTGTACCCTGCACAGCAAGAGTGGTTGTGTCTGTCTTCATGGGACAAGAGCCCCGTGTTCTAAGACCTTGTGACTTCCCTTTTTATGACTGAGTAGGATCCAGTGTAGCAAAATGGCCTCGTGCTTAGTAAGATGTCTGTTTGCTTATTGGGATAGTTGAAGATAGAAAGACATTCTTTTTATGCAGAAGTTAGTATTCCAATTATTAAGACCCCAAATAAAGCAACACAAAAGAACATACAGCTTATAAAACTGCACCAAAAGGAGGGAAGGTCTGTGTTCTCACTTAGGTTGCCAAGAAATGTTCAGATTCAGCCTGGGTGATTAACCCTTTGGTACCTTGTCAGGCTTTGAGGGATTTTTCTTCTATTTTTTCCTTCTCCCTTCCTTCCTTCCTTCCTTCCTTCCTTCCTTCCTTCCTTCCTTCCTTCCTTCCTTCCTTCCTCCCTCCCTCCCTCCCTCCCTCCCTCCCTCCCTTCTTTCTTTCTTTCTTTCTTTCTTTCTTTCTTTCTTTCTTTCTTTCCTTCTCATCTGTCTTCTGTAATTAAGGAATGGTGGTTGAGTTCTTGTCACCCACCATTAAGAAATAGTAACAGATAGTTTCATAACATCTTCTTGCAAACCTTTTAATTATACATAAAAATCTGGCAGAGAACATGACAGTCCATTTGGAACATGGGATGTGGATACTGACAGGGCACTTGGCTTCAGGACAGAGAGGAAAGGTATAAGACTGGGGTGGGCGCTCTTGGCCCTCTTCATCTGGGTGTGACTGTGTTGTGCTCAAAGCAAGGTCAGGTCTATGTCTTCTTGGTAATGACTAATTCTTAGGTGCATCCTCTGATGAAAAGAATGTGGGTTAGATGTATTCTGTGTTAGAGTCTGCTGTTAGTGTCTGCTCTGCAACGCTCCTCATATCCTATCCAGATGTCCAAGTCCTGGTAGAGAAACCGAGGTCCTCCTGACTAAGGCACACATTTGCCTTTAGCAAGGTCATTTCATACTCCTATGGTGATTTGTGACTGATGCCCTTTGCCCACCAACCTGCCTGGCTCCCAGAGCTTTAGTCTTCTGGGAAGTGTGTCTTCTTGCTCTTCATTCTCTGTTTTTAGCTATTGACCTAGTATGTTCTAACTTGTGGTCACAGTGTGTCTTTCTTCCAAGAAGTGTCTGATTTAGTGATGATTCTGCCCTGTGGCATCCTCCACAGATGCCTGTGTGGGTGGGGCACCTCTACCCTGTTGAGATCTGGTACTTTGCATCTCTTGGATCTGACCTCACAGTCTTCCTTCTGTTTCCCTGGTGCTGTTGTTCCTCATCTTGCTGTGTCCTCCTCCCTCTCAGGGTCAGTGGGAGGGACCTGTAAATGGGAGTGATAAAAGGCAAATTATCAGGATGAAAATCAGATTTATAAAATGGGTCCACATAGGAGTTCACTCAAGCAGAGATTAGATCCCAGGCCTATGTATCATCTTAACAAAGGGCGAAGACGTGTAGAAAGGAGGCTGGGTGGGCTCCTGCAGAGCGGAAGTGGTACAGGAAGGCTTCGAGTATGTATGGGATTAGTAAATGCTGCTCTTTACTGTAGATAAGGGGCCATCACTGGAATGATGTCCTTCCTAGAACAGAGAAGGAGACGCTTTTATAAGTGGAATTTTCTGCTATCTTAGAAAGAGAAACTTAGGTCTAGTTTTTAGAAATTTATGGGATGGGGAGCGCTTCTCCCACATCTAATCTTTATCAGCTGCTTTCGATTCAAAACGATCCCTTTGTCATTGGCCTATGTGGAGTGCATTGCTGCCCTCCACTACTCTCAGAGAAGTGAATGAGAAATGGTTTTGAGTCTTAAAAACTTAAAAAAATGCATCAATTTAATTTATTTATGTAGACTTGAGGGGGTCAGAGAACAACGTTCAGGTGTCAGTTCTCTCCAGCTTGGTGGGGCCCAAGGTTTGAGCTCACATCATCAGGCTTGGTGGTAGATGCCTTTACCCTGAGCAGTGTCCCTGACCTTGGCTTTGAGCCCAAAGAGCTCTTGTTTGTAGCCAGCATTTGCTACTTTGTGGGTTCCTTTTTCTCTTTTCCATTCTTCTTAGCCCCTAACACTAGGTAGGAGAGAAGAAAGGATGGAGAGGAAAGGGGCAACGTTATCATTAGACTACTTCCTGTGATTAGGGGTGTCAGGCTCCTTGGGGCAAGTGTGACCTTCAACATCAGGATATCAAATTTCTTCTCTTTGTTTGTTTGCACACAACTGCTTGACAAACTGCAACCAACACCAATGGCATCCAACCACCAACCAGCCAACAACAGCTCACCTCTCATGGTTTTAGCATTTATATACCCTCTGAAAAGTCCCCAGAATTCCAAACATCACACACTTGTGGAAACTATCTGCAGCTAGAATAAGCACACCTCTGCTAGAGCACAAGTCAAATCATAGTCATCTGCTGTGAAGCAGCCCCATATCCCCACACCTGGGATTAAAAGAAAACATATTCCCACAATAGTTTTGTATTTCTTTTAAAACCAAAGTTCATAATTCTTACCACACTTGTTTTTACTATACTGAGAAGCATCATTTGGAAACTGATGTTAAAATGCTTGTCCTCCGGCCCTGCCCTGCTTCTTCTGAGTCAGAGTCTGCATTTTAAAAAATTCTCAGGCAGGTAGCAGGTACATACTACCATCTGGGGCATGGCAATGTTCAGAATCAGCTTTTGGATGGCACACAGTCACCTGTCAAGCCCCTTGTGGTGGGTGTAGGTAAGTTGCTGCCATTGCTGGCATAGTCTTGACTCAGGGCACGAGCCTGTATCTAATTGCAACAGATAAAGCAACTTGGGTTAAAGCCAGGCCTTCAAGGAGGACAAAGGGGAGTGATGTGAGCATCTGAGGTGAGGCTATTAGCAGTTGGATTATAATACAATGTGCTGTAATGGAGCAGTAATGAAATGCAATTGGTACAGTTCTGCTATAAAAGGGGCACTGTCTTCGTTCAAGCATCCATCCTTCTTCACAGACAGTGATGTGGGAGTCAGGCAGTGGGAAAATTAGCTCTGCTGTAAATGTCGTAGTTTTGCCTTTGGCTGTTCTTTTCGTTCTTCAGTTGGGTATGTCCTGGCCCCAGCTCCCACATGCTACATTAGCTGGACATTTATGCTGCTGGAAGAGATGTGTGGGCAATGAGGGACCAAGTGCTGTCCTGCTGGCCCCTCTGAAAGGTCTTGGAAACAACCTACATGAACTGCTGCTGTTAGAGCCACCAGCCACTGAAAACCTTTTTAAAGAATCCATGTCTCTTCAGTGAAGCTGATCCTTTGTCACAGATCTGCTGGGCACATTGCTCTTCGGGAGGAACAAAAAGGTTTAATAGCTTCACACAGGAGTTCACCAAACAAACAAGTACATAACTCAAGCAAGAGGTTAGATACCAGACTTATATATCATCTTAAAGAATGCTGAAGTGAGGAGGTCAGCATCAACACCAACAGCCTCAGCACCAACAGCATCAACAGCATCAACACCAACAGCATCAGCACCAACAGCATCAACACCAACAGCCTCAGCA